>NC_137790.1:50595865-50895865 GCF_963383645.1 Muscardinus avellanarius | reverse complement strand
CCCAGCATTCGGGAGGCTGAGACCAGAGGAGGATCACAGTTCGCAGAGAGCCTCAGCTACTTAGTGAGGCCCTCTGCAACTCAGTGAGATCCTGTTTCAAAATGAAGAATAAAAAATAGGGCAGGGGGTATAGCTCAGGCATAGAATGCTCCCGCGTTCCATCCCTAGACCAACAAACAAACAAACAAACAAACAAAAAACTGGATTGTTCTCCAGCCCAGACTCAGCTCAGTCATACTTAGGTTTCAGGGCAAGAGGGCTCTATAAAAAGTCAGAGGAGAGGCAGCCATTCTGTAGACCCTCCATGGATGTGGGCTGTGGCCATCTTCAGCTCTGAAGGTGCTCCAGGAGAAAAGTCTGAACCATGGCATTGAGAACGGGCTGTCATCCTTAGCAAGTGGTGACGGGGTGGCTCTGGGTTTCTTAATTATCTAGCGTCCGGGCACTGTATCATGTCAGAGAGCTGGACGAGCAGAGGAAAACTCAGACATCCAGGTCAAAAGCAAGCCTGAGTCCTCGCACCCTCAAAGGCTCCCAGAATTCTTTGAGTGTTATCTAAGAGAGGACTGGAGTTTTGGCAGAGTAGAAGGAGAACTATGCCAACACATTCTGCTTCTAATATGTGGTGACCCTATTTTTACCCCCTGGTTCGTGTGGCCTGGGAGACATTGACTGTATCTCTATCTGCCAGTTTCTTTGTTTAGAACACTCATAAATAAAGATGATGGCTAATTCTTCCTCCCATGCTTCAAGAGGGCAGTTTATAGTTTCTCTGTGTAATTGAATTGCAGGCTTCCAAGGAGAGGAGATTTTTATGGGGCAGAGAAAAATCTGATAAATTGGCCTTGTCTTCACTTCACTCAGAGATGGGTTATGATGTTATGGCATGTAGGATGTTATTCACCAGTAATTTTAGGAGAAATGATTTGCTTCTTTCTTTTAATATAATCAAAATTTTCCACATAATTAGCTACAATTTTTTATTCTAATTAAAATTTCCTGCTGTTGCCTTGATTCCTGCTTTAGATTTGGGAAAAAAATGAATGAACTAAGGATAATATATGGTGAACACATTCTGATGCCTACTATGATAATATTTTTTCTCTTTACTACTGAATGTAATGAAAACATTTACATCTTCCCATTGAGACAGTAAATGGAGGGGAAACAATGTTGTTTATAACCTTTTTAATATTTGTTTTGGGTTGTAATTGAAAGGGAAATTCTTGTAATAGATGAACAGAAGCAGAGTTAAGATACTTACTGTGAAAGGAATTAGTGTTTACCTTCATCCCAAATCTATTTGAAAGTATGAATTTGCATAGGCCCAGGCGATTTGAAAAGGACTCTGAAAGTCTGACTCAATTGCTTCCCTCCAGGTTATCTTAGTTTTCCCCAAAGCTAGAGCCATCTGTGGGACTTTCAATTCTCTGATTCTAGAGAACCATACCCATCCAATTAAATGAGAGTCACCAAGGCAGGTGCATACAGCCCCCTTTAAAAATGGAATTTCTGCCAGGCATGGTGGCACACGCTTGTAATCCCCACACTTGGGAGGCTGAGACAAGAGGATTGCACAGGTTCAAAGCCAGCCTCAGCTACATAGTGAGGCTCTAAGCAATTTAGTGAGACCTTGTTTCCAAATAAAGTATAAATAGGTCTGGGAATATAACCTGGAGGTAGAAAAGGCCCTGGTTTCCACCCTCAGTACCACCACCACCACCAAAAAAAAAAAAAAAAAAAAAAAAGAAAAAGAAAAAGAAATTTCCCAAGTGATTTTAATGTGGCTAAGTTAGAGAAATACAATTCTGGATTATTTCCAACTATTTACAGACCTGAGGTGTTTATGATAGAGACTAGATTGCAGAAGAAGACTACAGGTGTCTAAGAGATGACTGCCACAAAGGTCTGGGGACCCAGGAAGGTATACATCACCATCCTGCCAGCTCTGTGTACCCTGTCTCCATCTACTGACCCAGTGACAGGGCCACACATGTCACATGCATCCACGCAGAGGTAGTATCATAGGAAAGTCTTTTGTTTTCTGATAGCCTAGTGAGTGAATATGAATTGATGAAAAAGTAAATAATAAAATAATGAGCCAAATATGACTCCCTCCCTATTGCATGCATGTGTGTGCATGTGTGCATACGCACATGTGTGCGTGTGTGTGTGTGTGTGTGTGTGTGTGTGTGTGCATATGCTTACACATATGCATTCTCAGGTATAAAGAAGAGTCAGGAGGAAAGCAAAAACATTTTTTGAGGCTATTGTAATGCTGGGAGCTTCTTGTGAACTGGTGTGCAGTGCCTGCATGGATCAGGTAAGGTTACCATGTAATGCTTTTGCTCCAGTGGTGGTGATGGGGAGGCTGTCAAGAGTGACAAAGGGATTGTAGGGTTGTTTCTGTGGATCCTGTGGAGCCTGGATGTAAAATCTCTACTGACTTCAAGCTAAAACATATCAGAAAAGACAAAGCAGGTCATTTCTTATTAATAAAATAAACTATCCAACAAAAAGATTTAATAATAGTAAACATTTACATCCCAAATATGGGTTCACCCACCTGTATAAAAAGCTATTTGGGACACTAGGCCTCAAATAGACCCCAATATAATAATACTAGGAGACTTCAACACCCCACTCACATCACTAGATTGATTACCCAGGCAAATGATGTGTAAAGACTATTCAGAGCTAAAGAACATTATAAACCAAATGAACCTACTAGATTTATACAGACTATTCCAACCAACAACAGCTATATATATATATATATATATATATATATATATATATATATATATATATATATTCTCATCTGCTCATGGAACCTTCTCCAAAATAGAATACATTCTGGGCCACAAAGCAAGTGCCAAAAAAATTGAATAAAATTAATATTCCCTGCATCTTCTCAGATCATAAGGGAATAAAAGTGGAAATCCACAAGAGGAATAACAAAATAAATTATATAAATACATGAAGACTAAATAATACATTCTTGAATGAGGACTGGATCAGAGAAGAAATAAGAAGAAAACTTTTAAAAAGTCAAGAATTAAATGAAAATGGAAGCACAACATATCGAAATCTGTGCAACACTTTGAAGGTGGTTTTAAGAAGAAATTTATAGCATTGAGTACACACATAAGAATAGTAAGTTACCAAATAAACAACTTAAAGACAGAGCTCAAGGACCTGGAAAAACAGAATCTAATCCCAAAGCCAGTAGAAGGTAGGAGATAATTTCGGTGCAGAAATCAATGCGATAAAGAATAACAACAACACAAAAACAATACAAAAGATCAACAAAAAAGCGGGATCTTTGAAAAGATTAACAAGACTGGTATACTCTTAGCCAACATAACCAAAAGAAAGAGAATCAACACAAATTATTAAAATCAGAAATTAAAAGGGAGATATAACCAGAGACAGTGGGGAAATCCAGAGGATCATCAGAAACTATTTTGATAAGTTATACTCCAAAAAAACTGAAAAAAAATTAACAGATTTCTTTTTTTTAATTTTTTTATTGGTGCCTTATATTCAAACATCATATTGGGGTTAAAAACTTGTGTGTACAAACATGTACTTATCGCTGATTTAACCCCTACCCAATTCCCACATCATTCCCTCCCCGTCTCTCCCTCCCTTGCTTGGCTTAGTGATTGACTTCGATATGTTTAAGTACATTGTGTGTTTTAGAGATTTTCCTCTTCCCCCCTCCTTTCTCCTCCTTTAGGTTGTCTTGTTTGCTCCTCTATAGACATTACTACTGACAGTAGTAATATCTCCTTTTTCATCTCTTATCTTTATAATTTGGGTTGATTCTCTTTTTTTTTAGTTAGGTTGGCTAGTGGTTTATCAATCTTGTTAATTTTTTCAAGAAACCAGCTTTTGGTTTTGTTGATTTTCTGGATTTTTTTTATTCTCTATTTCATTAATTTCTGCTGTAATTTTAATAATTTCCTGTCTTCTGCTGGCTTTGGGGTTCAATTGTTCCTGCTTTTCAAGGGCTCTGAGGTGTGTTGTTAGGCTATTTATTTGAAGATTTTCTGTTTTTCTTATGTGAGCACTCAGTGCTATAAATTTTCCTCTTAATACTGCCTTCAAAGTGTCCCAGAGGTTTTGATATGTTGTTTCTTTATTTTCATTTGTTTCTAGAAATTTCTTGATTTCACCTCTTACATCTTCTATGACCCAGTCTTCATTCAGAAGTGTGGTGTTCAGTCTCTACATGTTTATGTTGTTTCTCTGGGTCTTCTCATAGTTGATTTCTAGTTTCATTCCATTATGGTCTGAAATGACACAGGGAAGTATGTAACATTTTTTAAATTTGCTAGTGCTCATTTTGTGTCCCAGGATGTGATCTATTTTGGAGAGGGTTTCGTGAGCAGCTGAGAAAAATGTAAACTCTGCTGTAGTTGGGTGAAATATTCTATATGTGTCCAACAGGTCCATTTGGTTAATGGTGTTCTTTAGTTCTGAGGCATCTTTACTGACCCTTTGTCTGGAAGATCGGTCTAGTATTGTGAGAGGTGTGTTGAAGTCTCCCAGTATTATTGTCTTGGGATTTATGTGTGACTCATGTCACAAAGAGTTTGATTTATGAAAGTAGCTACCCCTATGTTTGGGGCATAGATGTTGATTATTGTTATTTACTCTTGCTGGACTATTCCTTTTACTAGTAAAACGTGACCTTCTTTGTCTCTTCTAATAATTTTGGGTTTGAAGTCTAATTTGTCTGATATCATAGTTGCTACTCCTGCTTGTCTTCGAGTACCATTAGCATGAATTACCTTGCTCCAGCCCTTTACCTTGAGTTTTTTCCTATCTTTATTTGTAAAGTGTGTTTCTTGTAAGCAGCAGATAGATGGATTCTGGCTTTTAATCCATTTTGCCACTTTCTGTCTTTTTATTGGGGAGTTGAGGCCGTTTACATTCAGTGTGATTATAGAGAGATAATTTTTAATTCCCAACATGTTAAGATCTTATTTCTTGTTGAGATACTGTTTATTATTCTTTGCTTAGTGGTCTGCTGGATGGGAATTCTTGTTTATTTGGTTCTGACATGTATTACCCATTTCCTTTTTGCAGTTAATCTCCTTGAGTATTTTCTCTAGCGCTGGTTTTGAAGACATAAATTCCTTCAGTTTCTATTTGTCATGGAAGCTTCATATTTCCCCATCTAATTTGATGGATAGTTTTGTTGGGTAGAAAAGTTTTGGCTGGAAGTTGTTTTCTTTCAGAGTTTGGAATATGTTACTCCAAGCCCTTCTGGCTCTCATGACTTGGTTTGGGAAGTCTGAAGTGATTCTCATTGGTTTGCCTCTGAATGTCACTTGGCCCTTTGTTTTTGTTGCCTTTAAGATTCTCTCCTTGGCTTTCACATTGGTCATTTTGACAATAATGTGGCATGGGGATCCTCTTCTCTGATCCTGTGTAAAGGGAGTTCTGTAAGTTTCCTGGACCTGTGTATTGACCTCTTGCTCTCTATTTGGAAAATTTTCTGCTATTACTTCCTTGAAGAGATTATTGATCCCTTTGGTTTCACCTTCTTTTCCCTCCTCTATTCCAATTATTCTTAGGTTAGCTCTCTTAAAATGGGCCCATATTTCTTCAATGTCAGATTCCTGCTGTCAGATATATTTTTCTAGATTAGAAACTATGCATTCATTTTTGGAGTGATCATCTTCTAAGAGCGAGATTCTGTTCTCCATGTGGTCTAATCATTTGTTTGTACTTTGAATTGAGGCCTTTGCTTCATTAATTGCATCCTTTATCTCTTTTTGGCTCTCTCTGAATTCTTTTTGAAACACCTCTATTATTTCTACAGTTATTTTCCTGATTTGATCTAGAAATCTCTGAATTTCTGTTTTATTGGGTTCTGATGTTGTGGGGTTGTGGGCATTCATTGCTCCATTGTTATTCCTCTTTCCCATGATTTTGGAAGTTTGTGCCTTCTCTGGGTTCTTCCCTTGGGTCACTACAACTTCACTTAAGGTGCTCTGGATCTTGAGTCTGTGGTATCTCACTATCCACTACTCCTTTACTTGGTTGTATCGCAGAGTCTCAAACCCAGGGAGTCAATAGAGGCTGCTTTAGACCATGGCGGGTGCCAGGTTGCGCGTTCTCCTATGGTGTGATATCTCTGCCACTGCCACTTCCCCACTGGGTCAAGTCCCTGGGAGTCAGTACTGGGATTTCTCCTCTGGGGCCCGCAATTTCACTCACTGTTGTTGAGTACGCAGATGGAGCTATAGTGGACTCAGTGGATTCGCAGCTGCTGCCTCTGGCAATATGGCACCACTGCCACGCCCTCGGCTGTGAGGCTGGTGTATTTCTTCTCTGGTTTTGAGCTCCACTCTGAGTTCCTGCCAGGTGTGCTGTGCCTGGCCCTTGGGAGCTTTAAATGTTCCCTGTGCCGAAAAACCTGCTGACTGCCGCCCAGCTGTTCAGCAACTGCTCACCTCAGCTCACTGTCCACCCCTCCTCTCTGGGGCCTGGTGGCTAGTTGAGTGAGGTGGTCTTCAGCCGTCCAGTGAATTCGCCGCTGACACTGGTAGTAAAGCGCTGCTGTCGCGTCCTTGGCCATGAGGTTGGCATAGTTCTTCTCTGGTTTTGAGCTCCGCTGAGTCCCTGCGGGGTGTGCTGATCCCAGCCCTTGGGAGCTTTAGACACTCCTTGCACTGAAAAAACTGCTGACTGCCGCCCAGCTGTTCAGCAGCTGCTCACCTCAACTTGCTGTCCACCCCTCCTCTCTGGCACCTGGTGGCTTTTGAGTGCATTGGTCTAGAGCTGCTTGGTGAACTTGCCGCTGCCACCGGCAGTAAGACACTGCTGCTGCATCCTAGGCCGCAAGGCCAGTGTATCTCCTCTCTGGATTTGAGCTCCGTTCTGAGTCTCCCTCCTCTCTGGAGCCTGGTGCTGCTAGGGAAGATGTAGTCCGCGCCGCTCTGTGCTGTAGCTCCGGCTGCTCCAGCCGCTCTGGCTGCTCCGTGCTGCGGCTCTGGCCGCTCCGGCCGCTCTGGCCACTCCGCACCACAGCTCCAGTTGCTCTGTGTTGCGGCGGCCATGCCACTTTGGGCTGGTTTCTTTCTGGTGTCTCGTTTTTCCAGCCCTCTTTTTCTCTGTCCCTTGTATTTATAGTTTTTATTTCTTTGCTGGTGATGTTTTCTGGCTCTGAAAGGCATTGTTTTTGTGGTAATAGAGATTGATTGTTAGCGGGACTTGTAAGTGCCGCTTTTCTCCATCGCCATCTTCCCAGAAGTCCAAATTAACAGATTTCTAAACACACACAACCTACTTAAATAAAAACAAGAAGATAGAAAACATATGCCTATGGGCTGGGTGTGGTGGTACACGCTTGTAATCTCAGTGCTTGGGAAGCTGATACAGGAGGATTGCACAGGTTCAAATCCAGCCTCAGCTACTTAGTGAGGCTCTCAGCAACTGAAATTCTGTTTCCAAATAAAGTATAAGCCGGGTGTGGTGGTGCACGCTTGCAATCCCTGCACTTGGGAGACTGAGACAGGAGGATCGCACAGGTTCGAAGCCAGCCTCAGCTACTTAGTGAGGCTCTCAGCAACTTAGTGAGACCCTGTTTCCAAATAAAAAATATAAAAAAAGGTCTGGGAGTATAGCCTGGAGGTAGAAAGCCTCTGAGTTCCACCCCCAGTACCACCACCACCAAAAAAAAAAAAAAAAAAGTATAAAATAGGTCTGGGAGAATAGCTCAGAGGTAGAAAAGGCCCTGGGTTCCACCCCCAGTACCACACACAAAAAATAAAATTAAATAAAACATAAGCCACCAATAGCAAGCAAAGAGATAGAAACAGCAATAAAATCCATCCATCAAAGAAAAACACAGCTGCAGATGGATTCCCAGTTTAATTATACAAAATCTTTACAGAAGAACTAAACCCAGTACTTCAAAAGTTATTCTGTGAAATCAAAAGAGATAAAATACTTTCAAACACTGTCTACAAGGCCAGTTTCATCTTAATATCAAAACCAAATAAAGATTCCCCAAGAGAAGAAAATTACAAGCTGGGCATGGTGGTGCATGCTTGTAATCTCAGCATTTGGGAAGCTGAGACAGGAGGGTAGCAGTTTGTGGATGGCCTCAGCTACTTATTAAGGTCCTTTACAAGTTTAAAATTTTTTTTGGTGCATTGTAGTCATACATCTTAATGGGATACAAGGTGGCTACATACATGCACACATCACCCAATTAGCATTTACCCAATTCCCGCCTCATTCCCTCCTCCTCCCTCCTTCTCATGTTTGGCTTAATGATTGCTTTTGATATGTGCATTAGAGAATTTCCCCCTTCCCCCACCCCATCTCTTCAGGTCGCCTTATTTGCTCCTCTGTAGAGTATCCCTCTTCATTTAGAGTTCCTCCTATGACCCATTTCTCCTTAGTTTTTGCATATTAGGGAGAGCATCTGATTTCTTATTTTTTGTGACTGTCTAATCTCACTTAGCACAATGTCTTCCAGTTTCATCCATTTCCCTGTAAATGATGTAATTGTGTTTTTCTTTATGGCTGAGTAAAATTCCATTGTGTACATATCCTACAGTTTTGTAATCCATCCATATATTGATGGACATCTTGTATGGTTCCATAGTTTGGCAATGGTGAATTCTGCAGATATGAATATAGATACACATTCATTAATTTGGTAGCTTGGTTTTCTTTCTTTTTGATAGATACCCAGAAGTGGTATTGCTGGATCATATGGTAGGTTTGTTTCCAGTTTTCTGAGGATCCTCCATACTGTTTTCCAAAGTGGTTGCACTAATTTACAATCCCACAAACAATGTTTTAGATTTCCCACTTCTCCACATCCTTGCCTGCATTTGTTGTTTGTGTTTTGAATGATTACCATTCTAGTTGGAGTTAGGTAAAATCTCAGGGTAGTTTTGATTTGCATCTCTCTGAATTCTAATGATGTTGAGTTTTTTTTTTTTAGTGTATTTATTGGCCATCTGAATTTCTTCCTTTATGAAGTGTCCATTTAATTCACTTGCTCATTTTTTGATTGGGTTATTTATTTTCTTGGTGCTGAGGTTCTTGGGTTCTTTGTATATTATAGATATTAGTTCTTTATCAGAGGTAGGGTGGCAAAAATCTCCCATTCTGTTGGCTCTTGGTTGAGGTTCTTGATAATTTCCTTTGCTGTACAGAAACTCTTCTGTTTCATGCAATGTAACTTATTGCTTAGCCTATTAGTTTGTTGTGCCTTTGAGGTCTTGTTGAGAAAGATTTTATCAGTGCCTATGTGTTGCAGTGTTGGACCTATGCCCTCTAAAAAGAGCTTGAAGGTCTCTGGTCTAATTTCCAAGTCTTTGATCCATCTTGAATTGAATCTTGCGCAGAGTGAGAAAGTGGGATTAATTTCCAATTTTTCTGCATATGTTTAACCAGTTTTGCCAATACCACTTGTTGAATAGGCTATCTTTTTTCCAGTGTATGTTGTTTTTGGCCCCTTTGTCAAAAATCGATTGGCTGTAAGTGTGTGGATTTGTTTCTGCATCTTCTATTCTGCTCCATTGGTCTATGTATCTGTTTTTGTTCCAGGACAATGCTATTTTTATTACTATGCCTTTGTAGTATAAAGTCAGGTATTGTGATTCCTCCTGCATGGTTTTTGTTACTGATCACTTCTTTGGATATTCTGGGTTTTTTGTTGTTCCAAACAAATTTAAGGACTGATTTTTCTATGTCTGTGAGGAATGATCTTGATAATTAATGGGTTTTGCATTGAGTCTGTAGATGGCAATTGGAAGGATGGCCATTTTGATGATATTTATTCTGCCTATCCATCAACATGGAAGATCTTTCCATCTTCTAAGATCTTCTTTGATTTCTTTTTTCACTATTTTATAATTTCCTTTGTACAGGTCTTCTACCTCCTCAGTTAAGTTTATTTCTAAGTATTTTTTTTTTTTTTGTGGGGAATCCTGAATGGAAGTGATTTCTGGATTTCCTTTTCAGTGGATTTATGGTTGGCGTACAGAAAAGCTTCTGATTTTTTAAGATTGATTTTGTATTGAGACACTTTGCTGAATTAGTTGATCAGTTCTATGGGCACTGGTCTGAATCTCTGGAGGGTGTGGTGGGCTTTCTGTCACTGCTGTAAGTTGTAGCAGGTGTTATGCATAGGAGGAACTTTTAATTCTGATGATCTGCAGCTGCTTACTTCAGGTCCTTGCATGTTTTTCTGATCATCCCTGGAGTCAGTTTTAGTGAGGCAAGATGGCGCTGCGAGGTAGGCTAGTTCTTTTCTGGTGTTAAGCTCTTCTCTGGATCCCTGGAGGTCATGGTGAGCTCAGCTGCCACTGCTGCAAGTTATAGCTGGTGTTAGTGAGAGAGAAGTGATGGCTTACAATACGGATGGTCTGCAGCTGCTCACTTCTGATCCTTGGTCGTTTTCCTTTTCCTCTCTGGAGTCCACTGCTGTGAGGCAACTTGCCATGGTGTTCGCCACTGCAAAGCAGGTAGGTTTCTTTTCTGTTCTCTGATTGGTTTTCTAATCTTATTTTTCCTTGTCCTTTATATCTATCATTTTTACTCCTCTACTGATAGTATTTTCTTTCTTTGTAGAGCACTGTTTTTTAGGCAATGGAGACTGGGTGTCAGCAGGACTGGTATGTTTTGCTTCCCTCAGTTGCTATGTTCTTGGAAGTCTGAGACCCTGTTTCAAAATAATGAAAAAATAGGGCTGGGATTGCAGCTCAGAGGTAGAATGCTTCTGGGTTCTATCCCCAGTACCACAAAAAAAGAAAAAAAACAAAATTACCAACTAATATTATTGATGAACATAGTTGTAAAAATTCTAAAAAAATTCAAAATGAGATACTAGAAATATGCATTGAGAACCACACCAGGAAAATGTGTTTACCATGACCAACTTGGTTAATTCCAAGAATACAAGGCTGGTTAAACATATACAAATCAATACATGTTATTTACCACATAGAGTCCTTATAGGGGCCATGGATATATAGACAGAAACGAGAGTGTGCAGTTTAGAGAGAATGTCTCATTCCTATATGGGGGCTGAGAAAGAGGGAGTTATTACGAATAAATTAGTAATGGTAAATGTGTTAAAAACACAGGAAAGTGGCTGAATATCAGAGGAAGATTGGGGAATAAAGTGGGTGTTTAGGTGTGCTTTCAAATTGTGGTAAATATCAGTATATTTAAGGAGTGCCTCAGTTAACTGAATCATGAAGGTTTCTTGGTTTTAATTTGGCTCCTATGTGTGCAGGTCATTTGCTGTGGGAACCATCTACATATCTTCTTTTACTTTATATACAGGGTTAATAATGACTCATAAAATCTGGTGAGTGAGTCTGCAGTAAGATCACTTTGGTTATTGGTATCAGTAGTGCTGTAGCATCACCCTGTGAAGCTCATCATCCTGGGTTACCTAATGTTAAATGGTAATTAATCATGTTTTCATTAAGCACTTACCAGGTCAAGGTTAGATTGGCATAGCATAGAAATATGCATCTGGGAAAGCTTTCAATTTCTTTCAGAGAATATGTAACCTTTAGTAGTAGGTAATGCAGTTTTTAATATATATCAAGATGAAGGACTTCTGGGAAGATGGTGACAGAGAAAAACGGTGTTTATGAGTCCCGCTAACAATCGATCTCTATTACCACAAAATCAGCACCTTTCATAGCCAGAAAACACCATCAGCAGAGAAATAAAAACTGTAAGTACAAGGGACAGAGAAAAAGAGGGCTAGAAGAACAACCAGACACCAGAAAAGAAACCAGCCCGCAGTGCCACACCTGGCTCCAGAGAGAAGGGGGACTCAGAACGGAGCTCAAAACTAGAGAGGAGATATGCTGGCCTCATGGCTGAGGACTCAGCAGCAGAGCCATACTGCTGGCGGCAGCGGTGAGTACACTGGATGCCTTCAGATCAGTGCACTCAACAACCCACCAGGCTCCAGAGAGGAGGGGTGGACTGTGAGCTGAGGTGAGCAGCTGCAGAACAGCCGGGTATAATTCAGCAGTTTTTTCCAGCGCAAGGAGCGTCTAAAGCTCCCAGGGGCCGGGCTCAGCACACCCTGCAGGGACTCAGAGCAGAGCTCAAAACCAGAGAAGAAATACGCCAGCCTCACGGCCGAGGGTGTGGCAGCAGTGTCATATTGCCAACAGCGGCAGCAGCGAGTTCACCGAGTCTGCAACAGCTATAGATCAACACACTCAACAACCGTGAGTCAAATTGTGGCCCCTAAAGGAGAAATCTCTGTACTGCACCCCCAGGGACTTGCGCAGCTCCGATAGTCTCCCTGGGTCTGAGATTTTTGCAGTCCAACCTAGTAGGGGAGTGGCGGTGGCAGAGATATCACACCATAGTCACAGCTCCCTGTGGGAGAATGCCCAGTCTGGCACCCCCATGGTCTCAGGCAGCCTCGATTACTCCCTGAGTCTGAGACTTTGTGATACAACCCAGTAAAGGAGCAGTGGTGACTGAGATACCACAAACTTGAGATGCAGAGCACCTTAAGTGAAGTTGTAGTGACCCAGGGGAAGAACCCAGAGAAGGCACAAACTTCCAAAATCCATGGGAAAGAGGAATAACAATGGAGTAATGAATGCCAAGAACTACACAACATCAGAACCTGATAACACAGAAATTCAGAGATCTCTAGAAGATCAAACCAGGAAAATAACTGTTGAAATAATATAGGACCATTGAAAAGAATTCAGAGAGAGTCTAAAAGAGATAAAGGATGCAATCATTAAAGTAAAGCCCACAATTCAAAGTATAAACAACTGATTAGACCACATGGAGAATAGAATCTTGCTCCTAGAACATGATTAATCCAAAAATGAATGCATAGTCTCTAATTTAGAAAAAAAAAATCCAACAGCAGGAATTTGACATTGAAGAAATATGGGCCCATTTTAAGAGAGCTAACCTAAGAATAATTGGAACAGAGGAGAGAAAAGAAAGTGAAACCAAAGGGGTCAATAATCTCTTCAAAAAAGTAATAGCAGAAAATTTTCAAAATATAGAGCAAGAGGTCGATACACAGGTTCAGGAAACTTATAGAACTCCCTTTAGACAGGATCAGAGAAGAGGATCCCCACACCACATAATTGTCAAAATGACTAATGTGGAAGCCAAGGAGAGAATCTTAAAGGCAACAAAAACAAAAGTCCAAATGACATTCAGAGGCAAACCAATTAGAATCACTCCAGACTTCCCAAACCAAGTCATGAAAGTCAAAAAAGCATGGAGTAACATATTCCAAACTCTGAAAGAAAACAACTTCCAGCCAAAAATTTCCTACACAGCAAAACTATCTATCAAATTAGATGGGGAAATAAGAAGCTTCCATGACAAACAGAAACTGAAGGAATTTATGTCTTCAAAACCAGCGCTAGAGAAAATACTCAAGGAGATTAACTGCAAAAAAGAAATAGGTAATACACACCAGAACCAAAGAAACAAGATTTCTCATCCAGCAGACAACTAAGCAAAGAAGAATAAACAATATCTCAAACAGAAATAATATCTCAACGTGTTAGGAATTATAAATTATCTCTCTATAATTACACTGAATGTAAATGGCCTCAACTCCCCAATAAAAGGCTGGTTCAACATACGAAAATCAATCCAGGTAATTCACCATATAAACAGAATCAAAGACAAAAATTGTCGGGGCCCACTGGGCTGGACCGAGGTGGCACCCAGGCTTGTTGCCAGTGTGGACTCAAGATGGCGCCTGGGCTTGCAGCCAAGTCACGAGGCTCACGAGGCTGGCGGTGCCATGAGCCTGCTCAGTGAGCCCTATCAGGCGCCTTACGGATGATTAGTGACGCAGCGCCTTGTGCTACCACCTGCCCGCCCAGGAGAAGGTTAAAAAGCGCGCATGCCCTAGCGGGCGGGAGAGGGTTGGTGGATAGGAAGAGCAGTTCCTTGGCGGACTGCTCCGGGCTCCGAGCTGGGACGGACATGTTCACAAAGCCACCACTGTGACCGGTGTGTGCTGCAGCAGAGACGTAGAGTGCCACAGAGGAGGGTTGGTGGAGTAATGAGGGAGGAGATAGAAGACTGATGTTGTTTTTACCTGAGAGGGCGTTGAGAGAGCATTAAAGAGGAAGGAGCTTCATCAACAGAGTCGGCGTTCGTGTGTTTCTTCCCTAGGCTCTGCTGGTCAGAGCCCTAGGGACGCGACAAAAAATCACATGATCATTTCAATAGATGCTGAAAATGCATTTGATAAAATTCAACATCTATTTATGATAAAAACACTGCATAGAATTGGAATAGAAGGGGTATCTCAACATTATTAAAACAATCTACAATAAGCCCACCACCAACATCATATTAAATGGGGAAAAACTTCAAGAATTCCCCCTAAAAACAGGAATGAGACAAGGATGTCCATTATCACCACTTCTCTTCAATATAGTACTAGAGACTCTAGCCAGAACAATAAGGCAAGAAAAGAAAATCAAAGGAGTATAAATAGGAAGAGAAGAACTCAAACTTTCACTATTTTCAGATGACATGATACTATATTTAGAAAACCCAACAAACTCAACCAAAAGGCTTATAGAACTGATCAACAAATTCAGCAAAGTATCTGGATACAAAATCAATCTTAAAAAATCAGAAGCTTTTCTGTACACAAACGATAAATCCACTGAAAAAGAAATTCAGAAAACACTTCCACTCAGGATCTCCCACAAAAAAATAAAATATTTAGGAATAAACTTGACCAAGGAGGTAAAAGATCTCTACAAAGAAAATTATAAAACACTGAAAAAAGAAATCGAAGAAGATCTTAGAAGATGGAAGAATCTTCCATGTTCATGGGTTGGCAGAATAAATATCATTAAAATGGCCATCCTCCCAAAAGTGATCTACAGATTTAACACAATGCCCATTAAACTACCAAGATCATTCCTCACAGACATAGAAAAATCAGTCCTTAAATTTATCTGGAATAACAAAAAGCCCAGAATAGCCAAAGTAGTTCTCAGCAACAAAAACCATGCAGGAGGAATCACAATACCTGACTTTACACTATACTACAAAGCCATTGTAATAAAAACAGCATGGTACTGGCAAAACAAAAAAACAAAAACCAAAACAAAACCAAAACAAAAAAAGATACATAGACCAGTGGAGCAGAATAGAAGACCCAGAAATAAGTCCACACACTTTCAGCCAAAAACATACATTAGAAAAAAGATAGTACTATATTGAAGAGAAGTGGTGATAATGGACATCCTTGTCTTGTTCCTGTTTTTAGGGGGAATTCTTGAAGTTTTCCCCCATTTAATATGATGTTGGTGGTGGGCTTATTGTAGATTGCCTTAATAATGTTGAGATACCCCTTCTATTCAGGGGCCAAAAACATACACTAGAAAAAAGATAGCCTCTTCAACAAATGGTATTGCAAAACTGGTTAACCGTACACAGAAAACTGGAAATTAATCCCACTTTCTCACCCTGTTCAAAAGTCAATTCAAGATGGATCAAAGACTTGGAAATCAAACCAGAGACCTTGAAGCTCCTTGAAGAGGGAATAGGTCCAACACTGCAACACATAGGCACAAATAAACACTTTATCAACAAGACACCAAAGGCACAACAAATTAAAAGGTAAATCAATATGTGGGATTGCATGAAACTGAAGAGCTTCTGTTCAGCAAAGGAAACTATCAAGAACCTCAATCGAGAACCAACAGAATGTGAGAAGATTTTTGCCACCTATACCTCTGATAGAGGACTAATATCTAGAATATACAGAGAATTCAAGAAAATCAACACTAAGAAAACAAAGCATCCAATAACAAAATGGGCAAGCAAACTAAATAGACACTTCACAAAAGAAGAAATTCAAATGGCCAATAGATGCTGAAAAAATGCTCAACATCACTGGCAATCAGAGAGGTGCAAATCAAAATTACCCTGAGATTTCACCTAACTCCAACTAGAATGACAATCATTCAAAACACAAACAACAGCAGATGCTGGCGAGGATGTGGAGAAGTGGGAACTCTAAAACATTGTTGGTGGGACTGTAAATTAGTGTAACCACTTTGGAAAACAGTATGGAGAATCCTCAGAAGAATGGGAACAAATCTACCATTTGATCCAGCAATACTACTTCTGGGTATCTACCCAAAAGAAAGTAAACCAAACTACCACACTAATGCATGTGTATCTACGTTCATAGCTGGACAATTCACCATAGCCAAACTATGGAACCAGCCAAGATGTCCATCAACAGATGGATTACAAAACTGGGATATGTACACAATGGAATTTTACTCAGCCATTAAAAAAAAAACCCTCAATTACATCATTTTCAGGGAAATGGATGGAACTAGAGGAAATTATGCTAAGTGAGGTTAGTCAGTCACAAAAAATAAGAAATCAGATGCTTTACCTAATATGTCATAGGAGGAACTGTAGATGAAAAAGGAAATCCTATAGAGGAGCAAACAAGAGAACCCAAAAGAGGAGAAAGGAGGGGGGAAGAGGAAAATCTCTAAAACACACAATGTACTTAAACATATCAAAGTCAACCACTAAGCCAAGCAAGGGAAGGAGGAATGGGGAGGGAAGGGGGTGGGAATTGGGTAGGGGTTAAATCAGTGATGTGTACATGTATGTACACACAAGATTTTTATCCCAATATGATGTATGAATATAATGAACCAATGAAAATTAAAAAAAAGAAACTGAAAGCAAAAGAAAGTCATACAGACTTGGCACAGAACACCAAAATAATGAGTACTAACTTAAAAAAAGATGAATAGTTAGAACCTAAGTGATTAGGATTAGCTGGGGTAAATTGCTTGGATATGGATAAGAGAGGTCCCTAAAGCCAAGAAAGAGAAAATGTGAATGATATCATATTCTGTGAGTAGCAATAGTTAAGCAAAGGTCAGTAGAGAGGGAGATTTGTTTCAGGGACAGTGTGGAGACAATTAGCTAGTATATTTGCTTCCTAAGGCTGTTGTTACAAATTACTATAAACTTGGTGGCTTACACACATCTCTCTGGGTCCTTTATAAGAAAAGGATTGCAGAGATTTTAAGGGCCTCTCATGTTCTGAAGGTGGCCTGAATTCTTCCTTGAACAGGTATCTCCACTTTTCCTTTTCCCAAATAAAATCTCTATCTTTGTCTCTGAAAAAAATGTAATAACCTTGTAAAAAATACTTGTTGCCTTAAAACAACAGAAATTTATATTCTATCTCTCTTTTTGTGGAACTGAGGATTGAATCCAAGGGCATTATATCCCTGAGCTCCACCTTAGTTTCCCTTTACATTTTTTATACTTTTTAATACTTTTTTGATGCAATATATTCTCACATCATAATGTAAATCATGTTAACAATGATGTACTTGCACACAGTTTTTGGTGCCCCCTCCCTCACCATTTCACTTCCTTCTAATACCAAATACTCAGACTGACATTGGCATATTTATATGTATACACATAGTTGATATTATTTCTATTAATAAATCTTTTAAATTTTGAAATAGGGTCTCTGTAAGTTACTTTGCCTTAAATCTGTGATCCTCACGTTTTAGCCTCCCAAGTACTGGGGTTACAGGTGTACACCCTCATGCTTGGCTAACATAAATGTATCCTCTCAGTTGTGGAAGCTAGAAGACCCAGGTGTTGGCAGTATTAATTCCTTCCGGAGGCTCTAAGGGAAACCTTCTATACCTCTCAGGCTTTGGGGGGGTTGTCTATTATTCTTGGTATTCCTTGGTTTGTAGATGTGTCACTCAACCTCTGTCTTCACATGGCCTTCTCCCCTGTGTCTTAAATTTTTCTTTCCTTTTCCTTATAAGGACACTGACCTTTTAGGGCCTACTCTAAATCCTGTCATCTCACCCAGAGAGCCTTAGCTTAATTACATCTGTGAAGCACCTCTCTCTAGATAAGATCCTATTCACAAGTCTTGGGTGTTAGGGGCTAGGACTTGCTCATAACTTTTTGAAGGACACTTTCAACTTATTATGGATTGTAAAATAGAATAAATTGGATGGATGGAACAGCTTTGCTTGTGTCAGGTCCTGAACTTGTGTGTGTGTGTGTGTGTGTGTGTGTGTGTGTGTGTGTGTGTGTGTTTTGTAGTGGGGCTTCTAATGTAGGAATCTCAGTTACTAATAAAATTTAGACATGTTTTTGGAAAGAATTGTGGGATAGGCTCAAGTGGGGTTATTTGCACTGAGATATAAGAAGTTAATTCAAAGAAGAACAGAGTGAAGGTGCATAAATTTGGTGTAAGGACTGTTGCATGACAACAGTAATAAGAAGTGATTTATACACAGCCTGAGTTGATTTGCTCAGACTGGCCTTGAGCTTAGCCCTCTTAGCTCCTACCAGGGCCCTCAGCCAGGGACAAGCAGAAATCTGCCTAAAACATGTCACAGGGCAGCACTGGATTGTATCATGGCACAGTGGAGAGGCAGATGGAGCAGATGGCCTTTCTGATTTTGAAGTGTTGGTAGAGAAACAAGATGCTTCAGAAGTAACAGGAACAAAAGATCTCAGTTACCTGGGAATCAAGCTCAGGGGGACAGATTGAGTTAATGTAGCCAACTTCAAGAACAAACAGACTGAGCTAAGACCCAGGTGTACAACCATTGCTTTGCCAGGTCAGGGGACACCACACCTTGTCATCCCTGACGTCTACTTCTTTCTGCTTAAACATTCCTGTGTGCATATTTTGATTTTACAACTCTTGAGGAGAGTGGCTATATTGTAGGTTTGTATCTCTTTAACAATGATGAGAATGCACCACACACAGTAAATTCTTTCTTATTAACTAGAAACAGATCACCTACTGGCCTCCTTATTCATTTTAGTATTGAAGACAAACACAAGCTAAATGACGTTGTTGACAGTTTTGATCTAAAGTGGAATCATGACTCATATCCACTGTAGGTCTTCCTAATGTCCATTAACTTTTTGGCATACGCTACTGCCCAGACACACTATGGTGACCAGGAGATTGGGTAAGAAGAGGAGAGCTCATGAGAGCCCCATAATCCTCTCACTGAAGGGTGCTACCCTTCCGGCAGCACTTGCCTTCTTGTCAAAGGCAACTGGAGGACAAAGTGCATAAAGATGACATGTGATGGAATTCTACCTTAAATAAGCTGGCACTTAGCATGAAGTCCTTTAACATTTGGATTCACTTAATGTTTCAGCCTTTTTCTTGGGAAAAAGAACAGAAATTGTTTTGGGAACTAATACATGAGAGTTTCATAAAAATCTGAATGCATCAGATGCAAAAACAAGATAAATTTCATATTATTGTAACAATGAAACAATAGAGATGATCTTTTCAGAACTGTTATTTAAAAATATAAAAAATATGTACAATAACTACATCTCAATTAAAATGTAGTATTTTTATTTTTTGTGGTACTGGGGATAGAACCCAGGGACTTTCTACCTCTGAGCTGCACCCTCAGCTGTGTTTTTTATTCTTTATTTTTTGAAACAGGGTCTCACTAAGTTGTGGAGGGCCTCACTAAGTAGCTGAGGCTGTCCGTGAACCGCGATCCTACAGTCTCAGCCTCCCAAATGCTGGGATTACAAGCGTGCACCACCACGCTAAGATGTAGTCATTAAGGGAGAACCAATGAAGAGCACTGAGGGAGCAAGCCCATTACAATTACCCTAATTTGGCTACTAGAGATTTGACTGAGTCTCACAGCTGCCAGTCATTTCTGCCACAGAGGAAGAGAGAAGCCACCATCTTCTCCCTTAGAGAAAATCAACTGTTTGCATGCACAGCACTGCCCTCTCTGTCCTCTGAAGCCCCTCACATGTTGGGCCAGTGACACCTCCTTAGACTTGAGAACCAGGAAGGAATCTTATGTAGCATCTGAATCTAAGGTGGCAGCTCCTTTCTTTGTGGGAACTGGTTAAACAATCTTGTATTTACTTTTTAAAAAAAATAATAAAAAGAATGAGTAGAATTCTTCAAAGATACTAGCTTCTTAGTTCTAAAAGCACTTGAACAGAAACCAGACTGTGTATATATATGTGTGTGTGTGTGTGTGTGTGTGTGTGTGTGTATGTTTGTGAGATGGTAGTAATTCATAATTACTGCTACCCTTTGTCCCATGAATGAGGCTGTTAAGAGTCATGAGGCTATTTTTTAATTTTTATTTATTTATTTATTTTTTTCATTACTGGGGATGGGACCCAGGGGCATTCTACCTCCAAGATACACACCCAGACCTATTTTTTATTCTTTATTTTGAAACAAGATCTCATTAAGTTGCAAAGGGCCTCACTAAGTAGCCGAGGCTGTCCACGAACCCAGATCCTCCTGTCTCAGCCTCCCAGATGCTGGGATTCCAAGCGTGTGCCACCACACCCGGCTGAGGATACTTTTTTAAAAAAGTGAATGAATAGCTGAGTATAGTGGTGCACACTTGTTATCCCAGTACTTGGGAGGCTGAGATAAGAGGATTGCAGGTTCAAAGCCAGCCTCAGTTACTTAGTGCGGTATTCTGAAGAATAAAAAATAGGGCTGAGGGTGTAGATCAGAGGTAGAATGCTTCTAAATTCAATCCCCAGTAATGTAAAAAAAGTGAATAAATATGTGTAAGAGTGTGTGTATATTTATGTACTTTTATTGGTACATTGTAATTATACATCATAGTATAATGATTTGAACTGTTTCCTTCATCAAGCCTCCTTTTTCCTTTTCCCACTTCCCTCTCCCATTCGTCTTTCACAGCTATACTGGTTTCTCTCCTCATTTATCTAAAGTCCCTTTTGTTTTCTATTTTCTTTCTAGATTCCAAACGAGTAAAAAATACAACCCTTGACTTTCTGACATTGGCTGATTTAACATAGCACAATATTCTCCAGTTCCATCCATTTTTTACAAATGACATAATTTTGCTCTAGTACATTCTAGTAATATTTCATTGTGTGTATATACCACATTTTCTTTATCTATTCATCTGTTGATAGGCAGTTAACCTTAGCTCCATAATTTGGCTACTGTGAATTGGATGCTATAAATATAGATATGTATGTATCAGTACAGTATTCTTTTTAATTTTTTTTTTTTGCAGTACTGGGGATGGAACCCAGGGGCATTCTACCTCTGAGCTACATCCCCAGTCTTATTTTTTTACCCTTTATTTTGAAACGGGGTCTCACTAAGTTGTAGAGGACATCACTAAGTTCCTGAGGCCAGCTGTGAACTGCAATCCTCCTGTCTCAGCCTCCCAAGTACTGGGATTACAAGCATGCGCCACCATGCATGGCTTTCTTTTTAAAATTTTATTGGTGCATTATAATCTTACATCATAATAAAGTTCAGAGTGACAGAGACATACATGTACACAGCATTTGGTGAGCTCCCACCCCTCTTCCTCCCCTTCCCTGTATATGGTATTGAGATTGACATTAACAATCTCTCTCTCTCTCTCTCTCTCTCTCTCTCTCTCTCTCTCTCTCTCTCTCCATATATATATATATATATATATATATATATATATATATATATATACACACACACACACACACACACACACACACACACACACCTAGTGTCAATTGAAGTGTTTCCTTTATCAAGACTCCCTCCCTCCACCCACCTTCCTATCCTCCATCACTCCACTGAGGTATCTCCTCCTTAGTCTGGAGTTGCTTTTGTATCTAAGTTTCTCTCTAGATTCCACATATGAAGAAAAATGTAAGACCCTTTATTATTCTTTTGTATGACTGATTTCAGTTAGAATAATATTTTATAGTTCCACCAATTCTCCTACAAATGTTATAATTTTGTTTTCTTAATGGCTTAGTAGAATCCCATTGTGTGTATACCCCACAATTTTATAAGCTATTCATTTGTTAATAGATATCCAAACTAGTCCCATAATTTGGCTATTGTGAATTTTGCTGCTATAATCAAAGATATGCAGGTATCACTATAATATTCCAGCTTCAATCTTTTTGGAGAGATACCCAGGAGTGGTATAGCTGGATCATATGGTATTTCCATTCCCAAGCTTCTTAGGAACCCCACACTGATCTTTATAGTGGCTGCACCAATGCTCCATCTCACCAACACTGTGTAAGCATTCCTATTTCCCCTCATCCTTGCCCATTTATTTATTGTTTGTATTCTTGATGATTGCCATTCTAATTGGCATTTGATGGAATCTCATTGTAGTTCTGATTTGCATCTCTCTGATTGCTAATGATGTTGAACATTTTCTCATATATTTGTTGGCCATTTGTATTTCTTTTTTGTGAAGTGTCTGTCTAGTTCACTTGCTAATTTTTTGTTTGGGTTATTTTTAAGTGTTGTTTTAGTTTTTTATTCTAGACATTAGGCATCTATTGGAGGAATGCTTTGCAAAGAAAGATCTCCCAATTGGTCAACTCTCTCAAGATTCTTGATGGTTATGTTTGCTGCACAGAAGTTTTTTAATTTAGTGCCAGCCCACTTATTAATTTTCACTTTAATTTCTTGTGCTTTGGTGTATTGCTTAAGTTTCTGCCAGAGCCTATATGTTGGAGCACTAGTCTTATGCCATTTTTTAGTAATTGTAAAATCTTTGGTTTTATTTTCAGGCCTTTGATCCATCTTGAGTTGACCCATGTGTAGGGTGAAAGATTGGGGTCTATTTCCATGTTTCTACAAATGGATAACCGGTTTTCTTGGCATCATTTGTTGAAAGACCATCTTTTCTCTAGCATGGTTTTGGCATCATTGTCAAAAATCAATGACTGTAAGTATGTGAATTTGTTTCTGAATTTTCTATTTTTCCCTTGGTTTGCCTGTTTTAAATGACAATACTATGCTATTTTTATTCCTATAGCTTTGTATTATAGTTTGAATTCAGGTATTGTGGTGTCTCTTGCATGGGTTTTTATTGGTGAAAATTGCTTTGGTTATTCTGGGTCTTTTGTTTTTCTTGGAAAGATACAGAGAAGTGGTATTAAAAATGTACATTTTTAAATGAGGTAACAAACCCATTGCATAAAGTTTACCACTTTGAGAGCATGGTTCAGTGGCATTAAATACATTTATATAATTGTGTATAAGGTTACTTTTCAAAACTTTTCCTTGGACACATTTTCCCTCAATATATAAAAGTGACATGCAAAGTCCTTATATATCCAGCTCATTGAGGTCAATATTCTTGTAGCAAGAAATCTGACATCCATAAGATCATTCTAAATTCCTTCATCTACTACTTCTTAGGTGAAGTCAGGATCAGCAAATGTTGGATACAAAAGTACTTCAGGTTCCAAGGAATCTCTCATATTCAGCATCAGTGGAAAATTCTTTCTTTGAGATTGTCTTGATTTCAGTATTATGTTTAATCCACTTGGCTCATCTGTTTTATACTTGGTAAATTCTTCTACTAAATCTGGGCAGAAGTAACTGTAGCACTTCTTTACTGTCATAGTTGTTTCCAGGGATTTCTCTGGAGGAATTCCTACTCCTCAGCTTCTGAGCAGCTGCTGAATGAAATATGGGTTGGCTCACCCTGTGGTTGGCCTGTGCTTACCAGTTATAAACTGCATATCCTTGAGTCCTAGGTGGGACAGAAGTGACACCATCTTTTCTATCTCTTCCTGTACCATTGGGCACTGGTTTTCTACTTGGTTTGATGCTGCTAATGCAAGAATGGCCTGCAAGGCTATGTAAAGCTGGAACAGTGAAGGATTCAAATATCATTTAAGCAACATATTCTATTAATCTTTTAGTGGAGATTTAATCAAAAGGTCTGCTTTAAGTATTTATGAAACACTCACTTCATAAACCTTTCTATAGACAATCTTAATCTTAACCAAGGTTGATTGGCACTTTATGGTGCATGTGAATTTTTCTATTACTTAAGCTCGAATGGAGAAGTCTAGGACACTAGTTCTTTTTATCACTTTGTTTTGGGTTTGATTGCCTCCTTGATAGGATAAAAGAACAATAAGGAGACCCAAATAAAAGGATAATAAACAGTCGTCTATATTTACATCATGCTCTAGTTTTAAATACCCAGCACCACAATTCCACCACACAAGTTAGTAGCTGTCCCACTATCTTCATTCTTCCCTGCTCCTGCAGATATTGCTATATGTTCTGGCTGGGTAGGTTCTGAGGTTGATGGCAGAAGATGGGACTCTATCCTTTTATAGTTGGGCTTCCCTCTCTTTCAGCTTCTTGAAATTGTGGCTGAAGATCTTTTCAGTCCCTAGGGAAGGAGAGTTGATGAGCAAAACAAAACCCACAACTGTGTACTGTGTGTTTGTATCAAGTTTTAGATGGATATAGGGTGACTGCTTTATAAACTTGAATATCAATGTACTCATGGTATTTTGTTATAATTATATTGAAATTATAGTGCAGTAAAAGTTTGTTAAATAAGATATTTTGTCTATTTTGTTGACTGCTGGATCCCCAGAACCTAGAATGGCATCTGGGATATAGTAGATCCTGTTTTTTAACTGTTTAAGGAATTCTTTAAAAGCAATAATTTTATAATCTAAGTTATATTTCCTTGCTCAGCAATTCTGTTACATAAAACAGATCTGAAATTCTGAGCTATTCCACAGTAAAGAATCACAAAATTAAAGAATGCCTTAAATTTTTGCACTTTGCTGAAAATTCCTTTTCCCAGGGTCTATAAAACATTAATTTGTGTATATAATGTATATACAATGAGCTTGACCAATGACTATTTGTTTTACATT
Source organism: Muscardinus avellanarius (assembly GCF_963383645.1). NCBI lineage: Eukaryota > Metazoa > Chordata > Mammalia > Rodentia > Gliridae > Muscardinus > Muscardinus avellanarius. The sequence continues at coordinate 50,871,118 of NC_137790.1, read as the reverse complement.
GAGATCCATTTCATTCATCTTGTCCACAGATTTTTGTGCATCTTCATGCCTTTTAAAGCTTACAGATCCGAATCCTTTAGATTTTCTACTTTCATCAATCATTACTTTTACACTTGAGGTAGGTCCAAACTTGCCAAAGAGATCCTTAAGGTGCTCATTGTCCATGTCTTCTCCAAAATTATTTTTTTCTTAATTTCTTATTGGTGCATTGCAGTTACACATCTTAATGGGGTACAAGATGGTAGAGGCATACATGCACACATCACCCAGTTAGACATTCTTCAGTTCCCACCCCATTTCCTCCCCCTCCCTTTTTCTCGTGTTTGGCTTAGTGATTGACTTTGATGTTTGTGAATGTACATCATGTACATTAGGGAATTTCCCCTCTCCCCTCCTATTCCCCTCATTTCAGTTGCTTTATTTGCACATCTATAGATTCTCCTTCTTTGTCTGGATGTAATCATTGAACTCTTTTGCCCTAGCTCAGAGTTCTGCTTCTCATTCTTTATGAGATTTAAATTATCCTACAAATATTTTACAATCCTTTAGAAGCATCCCATTTATTTTCTCAATAGCTCTTTCAGCTGCTTTATGTATCTCAAAATGTACAAATCCATAGCCCTTGGAACCATTTTCAGCACAAACCACCTTACATGAAAGGATGCTACCAAAAGCAGAAAATGTTTCATACAATGCTATATTATTAATGTATTTCTCCAAATTTTTAATGAATATGTTGCCCACTTCACTTTTGTGAAGACATGGATCAAGCTGAGACCACACGATGCACCTAGCTTGCCCTTTAGAACATCAAAATTCATGGTGTTCAAAGAATGCTCTATTTGCATCCAATGATCATGTCCCTGCAGACCCCAAAGTAGGGGATGGGCTGTGTGGGCCTTCATCTCAGTCAGGACCGGGTGTAGGTCCCCCATGGACAGTGAGGCAATGGGGTAGCTGGGGTAGCTGTGGTTCATCTCTGCACAGCTACCCGTGGGGCCACAGGCCTAAACCTTTCAGGGAGAGGAGGAGAGGTAGTTCTGGGCTGGGTCAAGAGCCTGGGAGGGGAGTGGGAACAAGCCCAAGGGGCAGAAATAAACTGGGTGCTGGCAGGTGGGTTGGTCACTGTTGTGTCATCGGGTTATTTTATAAAAGAGGAAGAAAAATAAATAAATACAAGTCTCTGGCAGGAGAGACATGGCTTTTTGTATTTTTTTTGTTTAAAAATGATATAAAAGTTTTTTTTATTATTGGTGCACTATAGTGTTGCATCATAATGTGGATCATGTTGACAATAGCTTTTATTCACACAGTACTTGGTGCTTTCCCCCACCCTGTTTCCCTTTTTCCCTCTTTCCCAATACTGAGTGTCCAGGTTAGCTATGTTATATTCACATGTATATACATATTCAAATGTAGCTTTTCCATTAATTAACCTCACCCTTCTTCCTCTCCTACCTTTTCTTTCTGGCTTTTCTGAGGATTCCCCTCCATTATCTGGTATCCCTAATACTCCCTAGCTTGAGCATATTAGAGAAAACATATGTCTCTTTCTTTATATGCTTGGCTAATCTCACTTAACATAATGTTCTCCAGTTCTTTCTAACTTCTTGCAAATGACATGATATTGTTTTCTTTATTGGTGAGTAGAATTCCACTGTTCATATTTCCCATAATTTTGTAATCCATTCATCTTTGATGGAGACCTAGGTTGGGTCCATATTTTTGCTATTGTAAATTGTACTGTTATGAACATGGGTATGCATCTTACTGTAGTTCTCTGATTTCAACCCCTTTGAAAAGATATCCAAGAGTGGTATAGCCAGATCATATGATAGATCCATTCCCAGTTTTCTAAGGAATCTCCACACTGATCTCCATAGATGCTGAACTAGTTTACATTCCCAACAACAGTGTAAAAGAGACCTATTTCCCTACATCATCGCCAGCATTTGTTGTTATTTGACTTCTTTGCTTGCCACACTGATTAGGGTTAGATGGAATCTCAGTGTAAGGATTGAGTTCCATCTTTTCTCAAATGGATAGCCAGTTCTCCCAGCATCATTTGTTAAAAGGCTATCTTTTCTCCAGCATATAAATTTGGCCCCTTTGCCAAAGATCAATTGACTATAAGTGTGTGGGTTTGTTTCTGTATCTTCTATTCTGTTCCACTGACCCATGTGCCTGTTATTGTGGGAATACCACGCTGTTTTAACTTCTATTGCTCTGTAGTGTAATTTGAAGTCAGGGATTGAGATGCCTTTTGCATGGTTCTTATTGCTGAGAATTACTTTGGCTGTTCTGGGTTTTTATTTCTCTATATAATTTTCATGACTGATTTTTCTAGGTCTATAAAGAATGTCATTGGTATTTTGATAGGAATTGCATTGAATCTGTAGATCACTTTTGGCAGAATGGCCATTTCGATTATATATATTCTGCTTATCATGAGCAAGTGAGATCTTTCAATCTTCCAAGGTCTTCAATTTCTTTAATGTTTTATAGTTTTCACTGTAGAGGTCTTTTACATCTTTGATTAGGTTTATTCCTAGGTATTTTAAGGTTTTTAGGTGATTGTAAATTAAATTGTTTTCTTTCTTTTTTTCTTTGTGGACTTATATTGTTGGCATATAAAAAAGCAACTGACTTCTGTAGGTTGATTTTGTATCCTACCACTTTGCTGACTTGGTTAATAAGTCTTTTGGTTGAGTTCTTTGGGTCTTCTAGATATAGGATTGTATCATCTGCAAACAAGTATAATTTTAATTCTTCTTTTCCTATTTGAATTCCTTCGATATCTTTTCTTGTCTTATTGCTGTGGCAAGAGTCTCAAGGACTATATTGAAAAGGAATGGTGATAGTGGCATCCTTGTCTTGTTTCTGATTTTAGGGGAAAACTTTACAGTTTTTCCCCATTCAATATGATGTTGGCTTTGGGTTTCTTGTATGTTGCCTTAATAATGTTGAGATACATTTCTTATATTTCAATTTTCTGCAGTGTTTTTAAAATGAATGGGTGTTGATTTTGTCAAATGCTTTTTCAGCATTTATTGATATGATCATGTGGTTTTTGTTCTCAATTTTTTTTAATGTGTTGAATAACATGTATTGATTTGTATATGTTGAACCAGTCTTGCTTTTCAAGGATGAAACCAAGTTGGTTATGGTACAATTCTATTGATATGGTTTTGAATTTATATATCTAGTATTTTGTTTACATTTTTTATATCTATGTTAATCAAAGATATTGCTCTTTAATTTTCTTTTATTGTGGTATTTTTATTTGATTTTGGTATTAATGTAATATTGGCCTTGTAGAAGGAGTTTGGAAGAATTTAATCTCTTTCAATTTCCCAGAATAAGTTGTGACATATTGGGATTAGTTCTTCTCTGAAAGTTTTGTAGAATTCAGCTGGAAACTCATCTAGGCCTAGGATTTTCTTTGATGGCATAATTTTTTTTATTGCTATTTCTATTTCTTTGCTTACTGTTGGTTGGTTTAGGCTTCCTCTGTCCTGTTGGTTCAATTTAGAGAGGTCATATGTGCTTATGAATCTATATATTTCTTCCATGTTTTCCAGTCTATTGAAGTATAAATTTTCAAAATAGTTTCTGATAATCCTTTGAATGTTTCCACTATCTGTGGTGATGTCTTCTTTTCTATTTCCTTTAGTGCTTTGAGTTGGTTCTATCTTTCTTTAGGTTAAGTGAGCCAGGGTTTGGTCAATCTAATTAATCTTTTCAAAGAACCAGCTTTTTATTTTGTTGATCCTTAAAATTGTTTTTTATTCTCTATTTCATTTATTTCTGCTCTGATTTTAATTATTTTCTACCTTCTCCTGGCTTTGGGATTAGACTGTTGTTGTTTTTCTAGGTCTTTGTGATGTGTCATTAGGTTGTTTACTTGCAACTCTTTGTTCTTCTTATGTGGGCACTCAATACTAAAACTTTCCTCTTAACATTGCCTTCAAAGTGTTCCATAGATTTTAGTATGCTGTATCTCTATTTTCATTTAATTCCAGGAATTTTTTTTTAGTTCTCCCCTTATTTCTGATCTTACTTACTCCTCATTTACTTGTGTATCATTCAAACTCCATGTATTAAAATTGTTTATTTTGTTCTTCCTGTTGTTGATTTCTACTTTTATTCCATCGTGATATTGGTATTACTCTTCCACAGGGCTTACATTTCTTATATTGAAGGGAGGCTGTCTTAGTGACAAATTTGAGCCATTATTTTTATAATGAAAAAAGATATACTTTTTAATTTTTTTAATTTTTTATTGGTGCAATGTATTCATACATCATAATGGTATAAAGAAAATACTTTTGAAGACATACATGCACACATCACCCAGTTAGCCCCTACCCAATCCCCACCTCGTTCCCTCCCCATCCCTCCTTCCCATGCTTGACTTAGTGGTTGACATCTAGTTTTATAGCAATTTATCCAATATTAACGATGATAATCTCACAAAACAGTTTCATTTGTCTGATACCAAGCTTTTGATGACTAAAAGATAATAGTTCAATATTTCTTTTTGCTTTCTTTCTTACCAGAGAAAATCTTTTTCTGTTCTTTTTTTTTAGGTGAAGCTATCATACATTTATTTATTTATTTTTCAGAAAAAATCTATCCTGATATGGAATATGGACTCTAGATACCCAAAACAATCTCAAAGAAGAACAAAGCTAGAAGATGTATATTTTCTGATTTCAAACCATATAAAGCTACAATAATTGAAACAGCGTAGTACTGTTCCAGAGGCAGATATATAAACCATTGGAGTTAAATAAAAGCCTAGAGATAAATTCTTCCGTATATTGTCAAGTTATTTTTGACAAGGTTTCCACGAACATATGGTGGAGGAAATAATAATCTTCTAACTAAATATTGTTGAAAAATAATAATTACATGAAAAATAATAAAATTGGACCCTTACCTAACACACATACAAATATTAACTCAAACTAGATAAAAGACCTAAGTATAAATCTTAATACTATAAACTTTTAGAAGAAAATCTGGGTCATAAAACCTCACAACATTCAAATTGGCAGTGGTTTCTTGGATATGATTTCAATGGTGCAGGCAACAAAAGGGTAAATAAACTCCCTAAAAAATAAAAAAAAATATTGTATATCCAAAGACAATGTAAACAGAGTTAAAAGTTACTGATAGAATGGAATAAAATATTTCCAAATGCTATATCTGAAGGTATATTAATATTCCAACTAGAAATCCTAAAACTTAGCAACAATAAAAGCAAACAATACAATTTAGAGATATGTAAAAGACTAACATAAATAATGAATCTCCACAGATAACCAATCTTAGTTGTCTGTTGGATGGAAAATCTTGTTTCTCTGGTTCTGGTGTGTGTTACCTATTTCTTCTTTGTAGTTAATCTCTTTGAGTATTTTCTCTAGTGCTGGTTTTGAAGACATAAATTCCTTCAGTTTCTGTTTGTTGTGGAAGCTTCTTATTTCCCCATCTAATTTGATAGAAAGTTTTGCCAGGTAAGAAATTTTTGGCTGGAAGTTGTTTTCTTTCAGAGTTTGGAATATGTTACTCCAACTCCTTCTGGCTCTCATGACTTGGTTTGGGAAGTCTGGAGTGATTCTAATTGGTTTGCCTCTGAATGTCACTTGGCCCTTTGTTATTTTTGCCTTTAAGAGTCTCTGCTTGGCTTCCACATTGGTCATTTTGACAATTATGTGGCGTGGGGATCCTCTTCTTCAATCCTGTCTAAAGGGAGTTCTATAAGTTTCCTGGACCTGTGTATCGACCTCTTGCTCTATGTTTGGAAATTTTTCTGCTATTATTTCCTTGAAAAGATTGTTAATCCCTTTGGTTTCACCTTCTTTTCTCTCCTCTATTCCAATTATTCTTAGGTTAGCTCTCTTAAAATGGGCCCATATTCCTTCAATGTCAGATTCTTGCTGTCGGATTTTTTTTTCTAAATTAGAAACTATGTGTTCATTTTTGGAATGATCATCTTCTAGGAGAGAGATTCTATTCTCCATGTGGTCTAATCGGTTGTTTGTACTTTGAATTGAGGCCTTTACTTCATTAATTGCATCCTTTATCTCTCTTTGGCTCTCTCTGAATTCTTTTCGAAACACCTCTATTATTTCTACAGTTATTTTCCTGATTTGATCTTCTATAAATCTCTGCATTTCTGTTTTATCAGGTTCTGATGTTGTGGGGTTGTGGGCATTCATTGCTCCATTGTTATTCCTCTTTCCCATGATTTCAGAAGTTTGTGCCTTCTCTGGGTTCTTCCCTGGGTCACTACGATTTCACTTAAAGTGCTGTGGATCTCGAGTCAGTAGTATCTCAGACCCCACTACTCCTCTACTGGGTTGTATCGCAGAGTCTAAGACCCAGGGAGTCAATCAAGGCTGCTTTAGACCATGGGGGGTTCCAGGTTGGGCGTTCTCCTATGGTGTAATATCTCTGCCACCACCACTCCCCCACTGGGTCAAGTCCCTGGGAGTACAGTACTGGGATTTCTCCTCTAGGGGCTCCAATTTGACTCACTGTTAAGTGTGCAGATGGAGCTGTCGTAGACTCGGTGAATTTGCTGCTGCTGCTGCTGCTGCCAGTAGCAATATGGCGCCGCTGCTGTGCCCTTGGCCGTGAGGCTGGCGTATTTCTTTTCTGTTTTTGAACTACACTCTGGGTCCCTGCAGGGTGCGCTGAGCCCAGCCCCTGGGAGCTTTAGGTGCTCTCTGTGCCGAGAAATCTGCCAAATCCCGCCCGGCTGTTCCGCAGCGGATCACCTCGGCTCGCTATCCGCTGCTCCTCTCTGGAGCTTGGTGGGCTGTTGAGTGAGTTGGTCTGGTGCCTTCCGGTGAACTCGCCGCTGCCACCAGCAGTAAGACACTGCTGCCGTGTTCTCTGGTTTCTGAGCTCCGTTATGAGTTTCCTTTCTCTCTGGAGCCTGGTGCTGCAAGGCAAAATGGCACCCACCACTTCACGCCGTGGCTCCGGCTGCAGCACTGCGGTCTGGTTTCTGGTGTCTTGTTTTTCCAGCCCTCTTTTTCTCTGTCCCTTAAAATTACATTTTTTGTTTCTCTGCTGATGGTGTTTTCTGGCTATGAAAGGTGCTGATTTTGTGGTAATAGAGATTGGTTGTTAGCGGGGCTCGTAAGCCCCATTTTGCTCCGTCGCTATCTTCCCGGAAGTTTTCAAAAGATATACTTTTTAATGACAATTTTTGTATTTAAAAGTCTTATTGACATTCAAAATTTGGGGGAAAAGAGTGCAAAGTGATTTAATATATTTTAGAACTCTGCCCAGGGAATGATATTCTCACCAATAAAGAGAAGGTATCTGTGCACAAAGAGAACCTAGTTCTCTTTGCTTCTCTTTAAAGTGGCAATGGCCAATTCCTTTCTTGTCCTGGATCTGAAAGTTGTGTTGAATGTGGTGGCAATTACAATTGCTCATAAAAGAGTCATATTAATAGTAACCTAGATCTCATAGCATTCTTTGTATTTGATTTGATTTTAGAGTGCCTAAATTGGGTCCCATTTCTTCCAGAAGTAGCATTTGAAGTGTTTGCTTAACTGTGGGAAAGACCAGCCATAAATTCCATATATGCCACAGGCTACCTGGAGCTCTGGTGTGGCTCACACAGGAAACCATCACTGAGAGACAACCACTCAGTCATGGGTTTGAGCTGCTGGCAAGATTTGGCAAGAACATCAGTTATGATTTCCAGCTTTGAGAGTTTGCATATGCCTAGAGCCCACATAAAATGCATTGCTACAATCAAGTAGATGGTCTAACACAGTAAACTTTGTGAAAAATTTTCTTTGCACTTCTCTGATGCATATAAATAAAGTGAAAATCTTCTTTTCTTCTTCAGAGCCTGAGATATAAAGATTATAAAGAATGGGTATTATCATAACATAGCTCTTGAAAACAGTTGATGGCTTAACCCAAATCATTTTTTTCTCATGAATGAGTTATTTAGTATTATGAATTTCTGCAAAGCCTGCTTTGTCTTTGCTTTGCAAAGCCAGGCTTATGTCTTCTCATGCTGTTTGTAGATTTAAGTTGCTGTGACATTTACTTCCTATTTTCCTTTCAAATTGGAAAGTTGGCGGAAATATTTTGTAAGCTTTCAGGTTCTGCCCGTGTTTAAACTATCATCATGATTTTCAAATTTTCAAAAATTACATTTGGTGCTATTTATGGTAAGTTATTTTTTGTGTTTATTGATTATGCTTCTGGTTGTATTTTTTTTTTTTTTGGTGGTATTGGGGATGGAACCCTTCTACCTCTGGGCTATACTCCCAGACCTATTTTATATTTTTATTTGGAAACATGGTCTCTTAAACCAGTGAGGCTGGCTTCGAACCTATGCGATCCTCCTGTCTCTGCCTCCCAAGCGTGGGGATTACAAGCATGCACCACCACACCCAGCTCTGGTTGTATTTTACCTAAAAACTTTCACTTGTCCAAAGCACACATCTGTAAGAAGCAAATTGTTTCTTTTTACATTGCTGCATGCTTTGAAGAAATGGACCTGAAGCTACCAAGCAGAATCCAGGGCTAATTTTGTGATTCGAATAGTGCCAAAGGCACTTCTGTTTAAATAATCTTATGAAGCCAGGTGGGATTAATTAGAGATACCATATGCACCATGTGAGGCACCAGCTTTGGTTCCATTTCTCTGGCTCTCTGGTGCCACTGTTAATCTCAGAATTTTAGGTAGGGTCAGTAGAGTCCAGACAAAGCACTACTATCAGGACAGTTTGAGGAGAGCTTGAAGACCCTAGGGCCTAAGCATCTCCCTGCTACCCATCTTTATTTCTTATTAGTAAGGACTCACTTGGATAGGAATAAAAGAGCAGGGGTTCCCTGCCCTGGGGCAACTTAGGGAGAAAGCACAAAGCCTTCTGCATAGTGGCCAGGTTGGGTAGCTTTTCCTCTTTCTCTCTTGGGATTTCCTCCTGACAGTGCTAAAGTTGGGGACACACTCAGGCTATGAAGGTTTTGCCCAGCATGACCTCCTGGGTCTGTGGGAGACATGGCACTCTGAACCAGCATCAGGTTTTGAGACTGGGACTAGGATGGAGATGACAGAGACCAAACCATGGATTTGGGGGTGAAGAAAATTTTGTTTTTTTGTAGAAAGAAAGAAATGTCTGAATCTGTAGACCAAGGGAAGAGGCAGAGAATGAGAACTCTGATGTAAATGTTAGTGACCTTTATACCAGAGGTAAAAGGTGGTAGAATCTGGAGAGTCCTTCTAGGGCACAGAAGTGCTGATTCCTTCTATTTCCTTTTGGCTTGAAGTGTAACTGTAGTTAATGCATTTTTCATTTTCCCTTTTAATATTTTCACTGCTAGTTCTTCACATCTGAGTTATAGGATATGAGACTTAGTTGCACTATGTGAGGACTCAGGGACCCATTCAAGGGAGCTTTGCCTTTCTCTTATCACCTTTACTAGGTAATTTTTATGTACTCTTTTGGGGATTAGCCTTGGCATAATGATTTAGACACAGACTTTAAAAGTAGAAAACTCCCACAGAAATATCACACAAGGTTTATGTATTAAATGATTATCTTTAAAGATACAAATGTATATATTAGTTTACTTCTACATTCAGAATACTTAGTGCAGAGTGTCTTAGCTCAGGCTGCTGTAACAAAATACTAATGACTGCATGGGTTAAACAACAGATATTTATTCTCACAGTTCTATGAACTAGGAAATCTGTAATAGAAGTGCCAGAATTTTCATTTCTGGTGAGAGCCTCTTCCTGTCTCTCAGTTGGCTTCATTCTTGTTATATACTCACATAGCAGAGGGCTCCCTGCAGTTTCTCATCCTCTTTTTATAAGGACACCAATTAGAACATGCACCACAAAGACTTCATATAAGCCAAATTATTTCTCAAAGGCCCCTCTCCAAATACCATCATATTTGAGGTTAGAACTTTAACATATGAAGTTTTGGGGGTAGGACACAAACATTTAGTCTATACAAAAGAAGAGTCAGTACAGTTGGGCTAGGTGCCAGTTTACTCTGGGCTATGGGAGGATGTTCCCAGTAGGGTCAATGTAGTGTCCTTATATAATCCCCTGGTCAATGTGATTCTGGACTTCTAGGCAAATACTTTTATGATGTGTACTATCAGGAAGTCTTTTCTATGGATGCTTCTAACAGGAGGTCCTTGAAAATGACATGAAAGCTAGAGTATAACAGAGATGCTTTCTAAGTAAAATATTCTCTTGCTGCATGAGATAATGCTGCAAAACTTCCACTGGAGTCTTCATCTATCATTCTGGGCCAAAGAGTATATATTTGTCATGGACAAAAAGGACTTGGTGGGCCTCAATGTCTCAGACTTCTCTCTGTTTTGAGTCTCTGGATTACTTGACTATTTTCTATCATTATGAAAGGTGGATATTTGATGAAGGGTAAGACCTTGATTTTCTGAGTCTGCTCCTTTGTATTAGCTCAGGCAATAATTAAGTAGAGCAAAAAAAAAAAAGAGTAAGTAAACAAAATGGTGTCTTGTACATGCACCTATGATCTACTTTTATTAGTTTTTATTTTTGATAGTTATACACATTTAATTTACAAATAATAAAATAGAAAGTTTTTAATCAGACTTGTTAAATAGAGAATGAATTACTTTTTTCTTTTTTTGAATTATAGTAAAATGTATCCTCAAATTTACTATTTTAAACATTTTTTAGTTTGGTGGCAGTATGGTGGCATTAAGTAGATTCACAATGTTGTGTAATGATTACCATAGTCCATCTCCAGAATGTTTCCATCAATTCAGACAGAAGCACTGCACTCATTAAACAATAACTTCTAGCTGGGCATGGTGGCACACGCTTGTAATCCCAGTACTTGGGAGGCTGCAGTAGTAAGATTGCAAGTACAAGGCCAGCCTGGGTAACTTAGTGAGATCCTGTTTAAAGATAAAAATAGGGTTGGGGATATGGATGAGTAGTTGAACACTCCTGAATCTCTAGTACCACCAAACAAACAAACAAATGAACGAACAAACAAGCAAACTCCTCATTTCCCCTTTCCTTAACCATTGGTAATAACCACTCTTTTCTTTTTTGTAGCGCTGGGAATTGAACCCAGGGGCTCACATCTGCTAGGCAACTGCTCTACCACTGAGCTACATCTATAGTCCTCATTCTACTTTATGCATCTATAAATTTTCCATTTTGGGTATACCACACAAGTAGAATCATACAGTCTTTATTCTTTTATGTGTGGTTTATTCTACTTAGCATAGTATTGCTAGGTTTATCCAGGTTGTAGCATGTCAGTTTTTTATTTTTTATTTTTTGGAGTACTGGAGATGGAACCCAGGGGCATTCTACCTCAGAGCTATGCCCCAGCCCTATTTTTTATTCATTATTTTGAAACAAGATCTTACTGAGTTGCAAAGGACCTTACTAAGTAGTAGCTGATGCTGTCTGTGAACCTTGATCCTCCTGTCTCAGCTTCCCAAATGCTGGGATTACAAGCGTGTGCCACCATGCTCAGTTATGTCAGTTCTTTGAAAGGATCAATAATATTCTGTTGTGTGTATAGGCTACATTTTGTTTATTCAATCATGTTTGGCATTAGGGTCATTTTCAGATTTGGGCTTTTGAGAATAATGGAACAATGATGCTATGAATATTGATGTACAAATGTCTGTTTGAGATACTGTTTTCAGTTCTTTTGGGTATATATCCAGAAATAGAATTTCTGGATCATATGGCAATTCTGTGCTTAACTTATAGAGGAATTTCCCTGTTGATTCAGCAATTGTATCATTTTACATTCTCACCAGCAGTACATAAGAATTTCAAAATTTTAACTTTCTTTCTCACACTTACTTTCCACTTTTCAAAAAATAATCACCATCCTAATGGTTGTCTGTTTTCAATGTCCCATTATTAAATAATAGAAAGGGTTAATGATATTTTACTAATTTACTGAATTGTTCCTCTGAGAAGCTAGTTACATCTTTCTTGACCAGCCTTGACTCTAACAGCATTGTCCCTGGAGTGAAACTGCCAAGACTGAGCTATGTAGCTACCTCTCTGGAAGATGTTGCTGTCCTCTCTTGCCACTTCCAGCCAGCCTCTTTGGGTAATTTATGGGTGATTATTAGAAAAGCTTTTTGGACAATTTAGAGCCACCAGTATGACTTCATTCAACAAAAACAGTGAAGAAACACTGATGAGTTTACATCAGATGTCTTTCTCTAGGGTTCTGCTCCAGTCAACTTTGACCGTCTATGCAGGTGGAGAGGGATTTGACATTTGTTCCTGAGCCATTTCTCTGTTAATCATTCTATTCTTCTTGGTGTAATTTTCTTTTCAGACAGTTGAAAGGGATCTTTGCTTGAAGAAAGTCATTTTTATTTACCAATGTGCTTATTGATATTTCAGTCAAGTATTTGGCAAGAATCTCTGATGAATTTGCATCACTGACTACTTAGCCACATGGTCTTAAAAGTGCATGCACATTCTGAATGTCAAGCTTGCTTGTTTATTTTTCTTATTAATAAAAGTACTAAAAGATCTTACTTTTGCTCTTTGGGGCATTTTTCCATCAAAGTCAACATTACATGAGTGCAGAGATGGACCACCAATGGAAAGGGTTGTCATGCCTTCTTTAATCATTGCTGCTGGGCCTTCTCAATCTCAGCCACTGCCCCCAAATCCATCTGGGATGCCTGTGGCCCCTACTCCATCTGCCACCTTTGTCATGGCCATCCCAGAGCCCAGCCCTGTGGTGGGCAGTGCTGAGCCTGCCTCAGCAAGGCCACATTCCTTTCTTTGTCCCTAAACAAAACATTCAACCTCCCTTCAGCCATCTTACTTTCTTTCACAGCACCATCTCTCTGGGTCCCAGCTTTACACATGCCTTTCCTGCTAAACTGAAAATCTATAAACTCTCTCTCTACTTTACTTTCTGTTATGGTTTGGGATGATATGGTTTTGGGGAAACTGTCCCTGAGGACCCCGTTTAGGGTTCTGGACACAATTTCCCTCAAAACACACAAAAAACCCCAAAACAGAAAAAGCACGGGTTCTTGTCCTGAGATAAGGATAAGTATACAATAACCCGGACTCTTGCTGGAGATTTAAAGAAGTTTATTAAAAAGATAGAAATACAGAAGATAGTTATAGCTGAATGTCCCACCACCAAAGATGCAACATGTGGACCAGACCTTTTATACCCATGACCTCTATCTTGTTTAAATAGTAAATGCCACTGTAAGGTTCCTCCCCAGGCAAGATGTTTCCTTTCACGAAGGTCGATCCTTCCTCCCATTCTAGCTATATTATCCAATTATTATGTAAACCTGTCATTAGAATGAGGATGAGGAAGTCCTAGTTCCCCTCTCCTATAGACTTGCTAATTAGCTTTAGCTATGTTAATTTAAGTTTCAATAGCTGTTTGCTTCCTGACTGAAACCAAAACCAAGTCTTTCTTTCCCTAGGTCTGCCACCATTTTGACACAATTATTTTTGAAATATATCTATTAATAATCAGAGCTTTCTCAAATCTTCCTAGGCCATTCCCAATACTGGTACATTTTTCACTCCCCAAATTCAGTGTACAATACATTGAATGTGGACATTAATATTCATAATATAGTTTGGATATTTTACTGTTTTGAGATTTCCTCCACCAGTTTAATCAGTTCATCCTCTTTAAATTCAGTCTCACACAAAGTTTCAGGACATGGTCAAAATGCTGATAAATTCTTTACCAGAAAGTAACACATGTGGTCTCTACTTGATTTTCCTATAGGGTCTTCTCTGCCTTTCAATATCTCTTCAGCAGCCGCTACTGTCTGTCTTTCTAGACACATTCTGGCCCTTCCATTTCCTCTCACAAAACAGTTCCAAGTACTCACATTCCACGTGGTCAGACATAGACAGAGTTGTAGCCCCACTCTTTTGGTACCAATTTCTGTATTAGTCAGCATTCTCACAACCATAATCTAGACATCTGACCATGTGACTTAAAAGAAGATTTATTTGCTCACAATTTTCTCAGAAGTTCTGGGTTCAGTCCATGTGAGGCCAGGGATCATGGCATTGCCAGGCATGGCAGCAGCAGGAGGTGGAAAGACAGAGAGCACAAGGCTTTGTTGTTCATATCATGGAAGCCAGGAGCAAGAGTGCAAGCCAGGGGAGGAGGAACCATGTGTAATCCCCAAGGCTTTGCAGCCCCAGGAACACAGTTTCTCCAGCCACACCCGACTGGCCTGGGCCACCACACAGGTATATCCATTACAATGGATTTATCCATTGCTGAGATTACAACCAAACCCTGCTTCCAACATTGTCATCCTGTTTTTTTGAGGGAAAGGAGAAAATTATATTTCTAAGCCATTCTAGGTAGTGACCCCTTTATATACGGGCATGGCAGTTTTTAAACATTTTTTTCTCAATCCTCCTTTTTTCTTTCCTCTCTCCCTCCCCCAAATCATTCACACTATTCTACTGACATATCTCCTGTTTTATCTGAAGTCCCTTTTGTTTACCATTTTTTTCTCTACCATCCATGTATGAGAGAAAACATACAACCCTTGACTTTGTAATTCTAGCTGATCTTAGTATAATGTCTTTTGGTTCCATCAATTTTCTTACAAATGACATCAGTTTGTTCTTTATGGCTGAGTAAAATTTCATTGTGTGTATATACCACATTTTCTTTATCCTTATCATCTTCTCCCAAGTGTCCCTGTTTTTATATATTAAATGAACAGTTGATCTATTAGACTTCTAAGGTCACTTCTAGAATGATGTGTTATAATTCATTTATCAGAAGTGATGATGCATTGTGGCTTACTAAAAACATTTCTAACTCAACTTTACCCTTTTAAAGGCAACTCGTTACTGATAAAAATCTTCCAGGTGCAATTAATCAGGACTGCTTATTACTGAAATCTCTGGCAATTCTAGAGAGTTTAGAATTATCCTAGATCCTGATATAGCATGTTTCTGATCCTTGATTTGAGAGCTTTCTCAGATGCACACTTGTCGGGGCCCACTCGGCTGGACCGAGATGGCACCCAGGCTTGTTGCCAGCGTGGACTCAAGATGGCGCCTAGGCTTGCAGCCAAGTCATGAGACTCACAAGATGGACGTCTCCTTGAGTATGCGCAGTGTGCCATGCTACGTGCCTGCAGAATGATCAGTGACGCAGCACCTCGTGCTACCACCAGCCTGCCTATGAGAGTCAGAAATGTGCATGCCCTAGCTGTGGGAAGCTTGGGGTTGGTAGGGAATAGAGGGAGGGATTATGATGCTGATATATATTGTGCTTCCTGTACGCATTGTCATACATATTGAGACATATTAAAAGAAGAATTAAGGATCCATTAAAGAAGAATTCATGTTTCAGCTGAAGAGGTGTCTGTGTCGTTCTCTAAGCCCCTGCGGGTCGGAGTCTTAGGAGACGATACACACTCTGGCTTTCTGGACATGGTTTTCCAAAGCTTCCTTCCTCTGTATGTGTTAGTACTTCTTTAACTTCAGCTTTTCCACAGTCTCTGGAGAGAAACTAAGGAGAGTACAAGACATATTTGCAGGTTACTATAAAATGTGTCTTAACCAATCTAAAATACTAGGATTCAATTTAACTTATTTTTAAATGTTAGGTTTTATTATATTTTAGGTTTTATTTGTCTATTTATTCACAAAATATTTTTATGAACTAAAAAATTTTTCCTGAGAGAATTTATTCTATCAAAATATGGTATCTATTCTAATTGTTTTAGACTTTAATGCACTTTGGGTAGGAAAAAATCTTAGCAAGTTCATTGAGAATAGAAAAAGCATTTTTTCTTCTTTATTATACTAGCCAATACTATATTTTACAGAGAACTGCTACATGAAATGAGGATATATTAACACACACACACACACACACACACACACACACAAACACACACACATGCCAGGCATGGTGGTGCACATCTGTAATTCTAGTACTTGGGAGGCTAAGATAGGAGGATTATAGATTCAAGAACAGCCTCAGAAACTTGGCAAGACCCTCAGTAACTTAGTGAGACCCGGTTTCAAGAATAAAAATAAAAGGACTAAGGCTATAGCTGGATTCAATCCCCAGTTCTGAAAACACACACACACACACACACACACACACACACACAAATACACACACACACACACACACACACACACTCTCAAAGGTAGTTTGTAAACAAATCTTTTTCAAATTTTGTATGGGAATTTGCCTTTTACAGTATTTAGAATTTTTACCACTAAATGTATATAGAGATTCATTGCGTATGTAATATGAAACATGTTTTATTTGCATCTCACAGCTTCAATAAAGAGTTCTGACATTAGAACAAAAGTTTAGGTCCATGTATGAAATCTGGCAATAGTGGGGCTTGACTTTTTCAATTGCTTTTCCTACTAGTATTGTCTAAGAATGTTGAGTTATTGAAGTATCTTTACTACTTCTTTTGGGAAAGTTTTATAGTGTGCTTTGCAGAGCAATTTCCACATTTTAGAAGGAGTTTATTAGCTCATGAGGGAACATAAAGTTCTAATATAGAGTAGCTTTGCTGTTTAACAAGACCAGCAATGGCAAAACCAAGCACTTTTTTTTTCCTCATTTTTTTTTTTGGTAAGTGATCATCATATTTTAGTGAAATTAAGAAATCTTGGACAATTTCATGTGTCAATAGCATTATGTTGTGGCCCTGCATGCATCCACACACATATAGCCTGTTCCAAAAATAAAGAGAAGATCTGAAATAATTTGTGATGAACAACGTGATTTCAGATTGTTGTGAAGTGTTAATTCAGGTGTGAGTTGCTTTTATTTTTAAATTCATAGTTATGTGTACATTGTTTGTGTTTTTTTTGAAAAAAATCACAAAATTAAATTGGTACTATTTAAAGATATTTTTATAGCTTTGTGAAACGTAGCAAATAGAGTCCTATGTGATTTTTTTGGTGTTTATAGAGGTATAGTTCATAAACATTCTTATAGAGAGTATGATGCCTTTATTAGCTCTCACAACATATCCTAATATCTTCCTCCAGAAAAAAATTAAAGCACCAGAACTAGCATAAACAAACTGCTCAGTTTTATATTGTGAGGCATTAGAAAGGTAGGGAGAGAACTAATGAGCTTCCAGTCCCCACTTTTTTAACCACTTGTTTACCATCCTGAAAACCCTGGGATCTGGCTCCTACTAAGACAGTGAGGCTCAGGGAGAGTATGAAGATGCTGAGCAAATGGCATTTGCTGCCTGTCACCAGGAGAAATCTGACACTTCTTCCCACTATTGATATTGGAGTTGCCAAGGAAACCACAATGCAGTTGGGTGCTGAATGGAGAAATGCTTTGCTCACATAGAGGAGAGATGGGGCAAAGTAAACTCTAGGAGTGGATTGGTCCTCCATGTCCAGAAGGTCCCTCCTGGCCACTGAGCAGGGACATTAGCCCACATCCTCCCCTCTTTTATTGAGGAATGAAGGACCTGGGCCCTCCCTGCTGGGAACATATATGCCAGCAGGGTTGGCCAGGTGCCATATGGCATACACACTTAAGGAGAATAAAGAAGTACACATTGAGTATGAAATGGGGAAAGATATTTATAGAAGGCAAGAAGCCCAGTGCAAGCTGTGGGACTCTATCTCTTGATAGGGAAGTATGCCAGGTATAAGGTTCATTCCTATGAGTCAAGTGGGGATGAAATACTGCATATAGAGGACTGCCTTTCCCAATAGAGGAGGCACAGAGAACATATGTCCTATTACATACCTGAGCATCTATAACATATTGATTAGATTGAAATATAATCAATACTCACTCAAATAGTAGGACATTAGTGAGCACAGCTTCCTTGGCTCTTTATATTCCTGTAGCTTTCTGGGTTGGATCTTACAAATGTCAGACCATGCATTAGCAATGGGGCTATCAGCTTGTGTTGTGTGTGTGTGTGTGTGTGTGTGTGTGTGTGTGTGTTTTCCTAATAAGTGTCTATTATCTCTTACCCCTGTACGTGTATATTACCTCCATGTCATATTATTATAGGGCTCCAGACAAATTTACTTTAATGTTCATTTCACTGCCGGACCTATATACCTATATATGAATGTGAAACATTTAGACAATCAACAGGCATTTTCCTTGATTGTAGTTTTTTAAAATGTTTTTTTTAAGAAAGATATATTTCTAATATAAATTCCAGAAATGGAAAAACAGTAGTTCTAGGAGTCAAACATGCAAAGACTGACATTAAAATATATTAGTATGCCTTTAGGAGCCCTGCCACCTTCTCCTCAAGTCCAACCCCTTAAAGTTCATGTATTTTAAAAGTCAAATTTTTGGGAGACAATAGTTGGTATTTGAGACCTAAATATAAGTGCATGTATGTGTGTGTGTGTGTGTGTGTGTGTGTGTGTATGTGTGTGTGCATACATGTGTGTCTGTATGTAAAAAAATGAAGCAGGAAAAAACCCAAGAAAGACAAGCACATTGCTTTATTTCATGGAATAACAGGTGGGATGCTCATTTACTGTCTTTTTCAGGCTAATAAAATTTATTCTAAAAATTTTTTCCAATACCATTGTGAAAGCCAAGAACTTTTTTTTTTGCTAGAAATCAAATGACTTTTGTATTTTTATTTTGTGGAATCTGTTGATTATTTTACCATTTGGATATAAAAATACATTTTTAAGAGCTGTAGAAATCAAGATGTTCCAAATTTAATCACCTTTTCTTATTCTGTGCTAAAAATATGCATTTCACTTTTGTCATTCACTAAAATCAGTGCATAATTATTAAGAATGTGGTGGCCAAGGGCTGTCCTGCCTGGTTTGTATTATTCGTCTTTTGTCCATATTTGCCATGGATTGTGAACCCTTGACTTCCTCACACATCTCCTTATTTTTCCCTAAAAAACTGCTGGTGGAAGAAGAAGCATGTTCCAGGCCAACAGTTAGTCTCATATTAACTAACCTAGAGTTTGATGGAGAAAAGGATGGAAATAGTAGGTCAGTTAAATCTTTTTTTTTTTTTTTTTTTTTCACTAGGAGTGGAACCCAGAGGCTTTCTATCTCCGGGCTATACTCCCAGACATTTTTTATATTTTATTTGGAAACAGGGCTCACTAAGTTGCTGAAAGCCTCACTAAGTAGCTGAGGCTGGCCTCAAACCTGCGCGATCCTCCTGTCTCAGCCTCCCAAGCGCAGGGATTACAAGCGTGCGCCACCATGCCCGGCTCAGTTAAATCTTAAGAGCTTTCCTTGGGGTAATATAAAAAGACATATGTTGACCTTCACCAATAAAGATGTTTGGAACTTTTGTCAGATGAATTTGATGAGTACAGATCTGGATTTTATTACTTCTCTCTTAGTTTTCATTATGTATGAAGATGTTCCTAACGAAAATATATTTGTTTTCTTCTTTGTATTGTTTATTTTTAGCTGTGATTTTTATGTCTTTCTAGTAATTAAAACAATAACAATAATGAAAACTACTGAGTATTTACACTGGCCAGTAATTATTATATTTTATATACACATTTAAATTAGGCTATATATGTAATTTCTATATATTCACTATTGTAAACATTATATATACAATATATAAAATAATAGCAAATATATATATATACCATAATATATACATATATGTATATATATGTGTATATATAATATTTGCA
The DNA here is from genome assembly GCF_963383645.1 of Muscardinus avellanarius. NCBI lineage: Eukaryota > Metazoa > Chordata > Mammalia > Rodentia > Gliridae > Muscardinus > Muscardinus avellanarius. Next base: position 50,851,408 of record NC_137790.1, on the reverse strand, counting down.
ATAGTGGAGAACACCTAAAACACAGGTTTATGGAATTTTTGCAAGCTACTAAGAAGTATAGTCAGGATCTAAATTCAGAGCTTGTTTTCTTGTCTGCTATATTAAATAGCCACTCACTCATGACCTAGCACATGATATTTTTTTTACTGTGGCTGATATGGATGGGTATTGCCTGTTAGTATGTTGGGATGATTCACAGTGGGTGTTGGCAGAAGGATGATAATTAATTGAATCAATTTCCTGCACAATATTTTTGGAGTAGCAGGGTGACAAACTGTCATAATCATCACAGGATGATTTCAGCTCCCTCCCCACCCCCACACCCACAGGCAGATCAGAGAGAGGCCCTCTGTGGCTGATGGCTTGTGCTTGCATAATTGTAGCTACCTGGAAAGCATGCTGGAATTAGCATGTGGACAACATGGATGAGTTCGAACCAGTTCTTTTGCTTTTGCTTGGAAAAGTTTCAGGATAGAACAAATATTTTGAAATAAAAATTGTGAAAGGGATATAATTGTTTTTGTGATTAATCTTTTCTTGTGTAGAAATTTATTTCTCTTGAGCCAATTCAGGAATGATTGGATGCACTTTTTGTGGCCTCAATGAATTTAGAATTTGCCAAATTAAGCATGATAACCTTTTAATAGGATATTCTTCTCCAAACACCCCCCCCCCTTTTTCTTTTCTTGTAGCCTGGCCCTTTTGAATTCAATTCAGAATTGAGGAAGATTTGATATAAATAAAGTTCTATGTTATGGAGGGTGAGAGGTGATCTCTGTTGTTAGGCACTCAGATAAATCTGCAGGAGAGTCTTTGATAGGGGCATAGCAAGCATAAATATGAAGTTCTACAGTACAGAGATAAGGGAGAGTTCATTTCTGGTTGATGGAGTAAAAGTTTGGTGGAGAGGGGAATTTGCAGGCGGAGAGGTGAAGACCAAAGGATTTCTTTGTAGGGTAAAAGTGTAAGCAAGGTGAGAGACTGCAGTGTCTGTTTGATTGCTGTAGGAGTGCGGCCAGAGATGAGGAAAAGCGGAATGGGAGAGTGATAGGGAGCTGAAACTGGAGACACTGAGTCTACATTAGTGTGGCTTGGTTATCATGGAAAGTTTGGATTTTATTTTGTGGACAACAGATACTATTGTAGGTGAGTAAAGGATGCATTTTAGGAAGTGAAGTACCTTCAAGGTTGAAGTGTAGGAATCCAGCTTTGTGTGAATGATGGCTTATAGAAGGTAAAGACCAGAGGCAGAGACTAGTTAGAAAATGTTTCATATAGCTCAGGGGAGAGGTAAAAAGCCCCTAGACCTGGAGTACAATGTAAATGGAAAGGAAGGCAGCAAGAGGTGGAGAGGTCAACTGAATGTGAGTGGCTAGCTATTCTCAGGAGTGGGAAAGAAAGGGAAGGAGAGGGGTCTATATTTCCTGCCTCTGAGACTTCCACTCTTGATGAGTGAGATTATCATATGAAATTAATTCAAATAGAAAGAAGAGGAGCCAGCCTATTTTGCCCTTTTTCATCATCAATAGTTATAGGGAAGGGATTATTTTTTGAAATGATGAGATATATGTTTTAGCTCTTCATACAATGTTTTTGAAGTACAAAATCAGAAAGACAAAAACATACACTAGAAAAAAAGATAGCTTCTTCAACAAATGGGTTGGCAAACTGGTTACCCATATGCAGGAAAATGGAAATAAACCACACTTTTCTCACCCTGCACAAGAGTCAATTCAATACAGATCAGAGACTTGGAAATCAGACCAGAGACCTTGAAGCTTCTTGAAGAGGGCATAGGTCCAACACTGCAACACATAGACACAGGTAAAAACTTTTTCAACAAGACTCCAAAGTTGTAAGAAACTGAAAGAAGGGTCAATGTGTGAGATTGCATGAAACTGAAGTGTGTGTGTGTGTGTGTTTCTTTCTCTAGGCTTAAATGATCTCATTGTTGGAGGATATAAACTAATTGTTTAAGTAAACCAAGAGATTATCTTTTGCACAATGAAAGGAATATAGCAGGTTAAGTTTCTAAGATTTTTCACTTTTCAATCAGTGTTGCTCTCCTAAATATATATTTTAAAATTAAAGATGGTATATTTGGATTGCAGAACACATATTAGAATATGAATTTATGACCAATTTTTTTTCTGAATTTAGATTTCTTTCCTTCCTTCTTTTTTGTGGTAATGGAGATTGAACCCAGGGACATTCTACTCTGCCCCTTTTTGTTTTATTTTCTAATTTTTTTGAAATAAGGTCTCCCTAAATTGCCGAGGGTCTTAATAGGTTGCTGAGGCTGTTCTTGAAACTATAATCTACCTGTCTCAGCCTCTCATGTACTGGGATTACAGGCAGGGGCCACCATCTTTTTCATCTAAGAGAGTGACTGGTCTTTTAATTCTAACTCCAAATTCCAAGGATGGACTTTACAAGTCAAGTGTGGCAACTGATATCCAAAGATGATCTCCCTCAGAATCAGGGTTCCCGGTACTAATGTCTATATTAGTTTTGTATTGCTTTTGTAACAAGTAGCCACAGATATTGTGCCTTAATGCAGATTTATTATTTTACAGTTCTGTATAACCTGAGTTCACACAAGTCTCTCTCTGGGCCAAATCAGGATGTAAGCAGGCTCTCCTTTCTGGAGGCAGTAGGGGAGAATCCATCTTCTTGCCTTTTCCATCTTCTGGAGGCTACCTGTATTTTTCTTAGTTCATGGTTCCCTTTCTCTCTCTTCTAGCTGGCAGTGACAGGCCAAATCATTGTATGCTGCCATCTCTCTGCTTCTCTGGACCCAAGAAAGCCTCTTCTTTCTTGGTTTTTAAATATTCATCATGTTGGGCCATAGGATAATCTCCATGTCTTAAGGTCCACACCCTATTTCACATATTTCTGAAAAGTCTATTACACATTATAAGGCAGTAATCCAGGGATTATAACATAGACTTCATAAGAGGGCTGTTTTTCTATCACCATGCTCTTGTGCAAGCTCCTCACCTCAATCCGAGCTGTCTTTGGAATGCTGTATTGAATAGAGAGTGATGCTGACTTTTGAAGCCTGCAGTTTCCATCTGAGACTCTTGGAATTCTAGTTCATGGATGAACCCTTTTATAACTCTGCCCTCCCTGGTATCCCCAAGACAAAGTGTTCAAAGTGTAGTTTTCCCAGGTGCCATCTGGGAATTTGTTAGAGTGCAGTTTCTTAACCCCTGCCACAGAAATACTGATTCAGTCTTCAATAGAGGCCTATGAATCTGTGTTTTAATAAACTTCCCAGTTAATCTGATGCATGCTAAAGCTTGAGTCCAACAACCCACTGAACACTGAGAGAGAATAAAAAATTATTAACAGTGGGATAAAATAACCAGACTGAGCCATTAGCAGGAAGCCTCCATTAGCTCTGTTTGTTCCACTAGAGGCTGACTGCAGAGGTGTTTCTGTTGTGCTCCCCAGTGTCCCAGCTCTCTGTCCTCATGACAATGTCTTTTCTGACTGTGCTTTTCCTAAAATGAATCATACAGAAATGCCAGTGCTCATCTTGATTTTCCCTCTATAACTGGTAACATCTACTTTGAATTCACTCTGCTAACACCCTTTCCTATTCCACACTTTATAGAGACTGGATTGGTGGATGCTGGCTGGGAAACCCTTGTCTCATGCTGGGGGAGTGTTGCCATATACTCCCCTGGTCAGCTCCTAGTGCTTCTGTACTCCAGACTGACCTCAAATTAGGATGGCTCCATTTACAATTTTTTTAAACTTTCTTTTTTTGTGGTACTGGGGTTGGAACTCAGGGGCATTCTACCTCCAAGCTACAACCAAGCCCTATTTTTTCTTGTGTGAAAACTTCCAAGACAACTTTGGAATGTTTTAATCAATGGAATAAAAGTATAGAAATGAATTTAAAATAAAATCAATCCATTGATTGAACAAGATCCAACACAAAAGTACCCTAACTCACAATGAGAATGCAATCAGATGGAAGAAGGCAGAAGTCCAAATCAGAGAAAGGAGGGGGGTGTATATGAGCGAGGAAGCCCCTGAGGACTGAATTATCAAGACATGCCCAGCTGATGTCTTCTACTTCCAGAATCCCCAGACCCTAGTTGGAGGTTTGGGACAAATACGGCATTTGGTCATAAAGGGCAACTGTTGCATCTGCTGTGTCTGGAATGGGGAAGGAGCTCTAGACAGGAGGAACTTTAGACACTAGACTATGACAATGAGATGGGGTGTGTGAAGATATGAGAGCTCTACCAAGACTCTGTGTTCTTTTGGTAACAGGTGCCAACCACACCACAGCAAGAAACCATGAAAAATTACTCAAGTTACTGCTTTAGTGGAAGATCTGACTGGAATAACTACAGGAAGGGCTCCACAGAAAGGTCCAGCTGAGATGAAGAAAATATACACTGAAGCACTGGGAATAACTCTGGTGCCACACTCAGAGTTTGAAGAGGAAAGTTCTCTCTGGTTGACTTGGGGCAGATGATCTTTCTTCACAGAGATGATCAGAACATTTGGTTCTCTAGAAAGTTCTATTAGTTTTGATCTTGTCCTGTTTAGCTTTGTATTTTTATTCATCTCTGGGTTTGCTGCTGGGATTGCTCCAGTCATCAGCTTCAGGCGTGGTCTTGTAATGGTGCCATGTAGACTTATTGAAAACTGGCAGACTCTCAAATGATTCACTTGAAAGAACCTTCAAATAAATGATAACATCAGTACCCACTACTTCCACGGAATATAGTTTTAGGTCTCCCTGAAAATATCTGGCACACAGATGAGAAATTGGCAAATCATAACTAAATCTGGCCAAAGGGGCAGCTCTTGTGAGCTCCAAGCTAGGTCTAGGAGCAGTTGGATACGTGTAGTTAAACAGATGATCTATTTTTGAAGTGCCAAGCCCTATTTTTTATTCTTTATTTTGAAACCGGGTCTCACTGAATTGCAAAGGGCCTCTCTATGTAATAGCTGAGGCTGTCCTCAAACCGCAATCCTCTTGTCTTAGCCTCCCAAATGCTGGGATTACAAATGTGTGCCACCACACCCAGCTTTTTTGATAATGTGAAAACCTTATGAATTCAGTAGAAGTCAAATTCTAAATTTTAGTTTTTTTTAATGTTTTATTGGTATATTATATTCATACATCATATTGGGGTAAAAAAAACTTCTGTGGACATACATGTACAGATCACCTATTTAACCCTTACCCAATTCCCACCCCATTCCCTCCCCATCCCTCCCTCCCTTGCTTGGCTTAGTGGTTTACTTCGATATGTTTAAGTGTATTGTGTGTTTTAGAGAATTACCTTCTTCTCCCCTCCCATCCCCTCATTTAGGTTAATCTGTATGCTCCTCTATAGGATTTCCTTTTTCATCTAGAGTTCCTCCTATGACCCATTTCTCCTTAGCTCTCACATATTAGGTAAAGCATCTGATTTCTTATTTTTTGTGACTGACTAATCTCACTTAGCATAATGTCCTCCAGTTCCATCCATTTACCTGAAAATGATGTAATTGAGGGTTTTTTAATGGCTGAGTAAAATTCCATTTTGTACATATCCCACAGTTTTGTAATCCATTCATGTGTTGATGGACATCTTGGCTGGTTCCATAGTTTGGCTATGGTGAATTGTGCAGCTATGAACATAGATACATATGCATTAGTTTGGTAGTTTGGTTTCATTTCTTTTGGGTAGATACCCAGAAGTGATATTGCTGTATCAAATGGTAGATTTGTTTCCATTCTTCTGAGGATTCTCCATATTGTTTTCCAAAGTGGTTGCACTAATTTGTAATCCAACCAATGTTTTAGAGTTCCTACTTCTCCACATCCTTGCCAGCATTTGTTGTTGTTTGTGTTCTGAATGATTGCCATTCTAGTTGGAGTTAGGTGAAATCTCAGGGTAGTTTTGATTTGCATCTCTCTGATTGCCAATGATGTTGAGAATTTTTCATGCATTTATTGGCCATTTGAATGTCTTCTTCCGTGAAGTGTCTCTTTAGTTCACTTGCCCATTTTGTTATTGGATTATTTCTTTTTTTAGTGTTGAGTTTCTTGAGTTCTCTGTATAATCTAGATATTAGTCCTCTATTGGAGGTGTAAGTGGCAAAAATCTTCTCCCATTCTGTTGGCTCTTGGTTGAGGTTCTTGACAGTTTCCATTGCTGAACAGAACCTCTTCATTTTCATGCAATCCCACGTATTGATTCGCCTTTTAATTTGTTGTGCCTTTGGGGTCTTGTTGAGAAAGTGTTTATTTGTGCCTATGTGTTGCAGTGTTGGACCTATGCCCTCTTTAAGGAGCTTCAAGGTCTCTGGTTTAATTTCTAAGTCTTTGATCCATCTTGAATTGATTCTTGTGCAGGGTGAGAAGGTGGGATTAATTTCCAATTTTCTGCATATGGTTAATCAGTTTTGCCAACACCATTTGTTGAACAGGCTAATTTTAGGTTTTGATGGGCTAGCAATATATGGTATGATAGTCCCTAGAGTTGCTGGACTCCCAGTCAAAATGAAAGTAAATAGCCAAAAGCTACACTCTACTATGTTGTTAATCTATGATGTTCAGCAGATTATGTGTATAAAGTGCATTTGTGAAAGTGGGTTGATTAGGGTATAGCACCACTGTAAGTAAAGGAGCATCTTTATGTTGATGAGAGAAGTGGGACTGTCTGGGCAGTTGGTATAGCACATGAGATTTGAAAAATTATGTATAGGTGTATTTTAAATAGGATTATGTTTCTGCATAATGTTTCATTTTAAATCATATAATCACATGTCAGTTGAAATCTATGTGTGCTGCTCTGCATTATTTTGTCCAATGTTGAAGTTTCAGTTTCTTCCTCTCTAGAAACAAGGTTAATAATACCTATCTTGTCAGATATTTTATTAAAATCAAATATGACATAAATAATTTTTATATATTTATCTTTAGTCCTTCAACTTTGCTAAAATTGTATTTATAAACTTGGTGGAGTGGTACATGTCTTTGATCCTGGTGCTAGCGAGGCTGAGATAGAAGACCTTGGTTTGAGGCCAGCCTCGGCAACTTAGCAAACATTTTTTTTAAAGGATTGGAGGTATGTGGTTCAGAAGTAGAATGTCCCTTGGTTCCATCCCAGTACAAAAAAGAAAAAATAATTGAGCAGGGGTACAACTTATAGGTAGAATGCCCCTGGGTTTAATCTCTAGCACCACATACACACACAAAAATCAAACATGACTGTTTAGGGAAAGCAGTGAAGTAGAGAAGGAACTCTATTTAAACTATGTTGAGTTTGAACTTAGCTCTTCCACCTATATTTAATTTCCTATGTTAGTCTTTCATGTTAGTCAGAATAGGCTATGTTGTGGTATAATAAGCAGTTTTCAAGGGTCAGAAATTTAAGGTAATAAAGCTTATTTTTCACTCATAATGCAAGCCAAGGCTGGGGAATGGGAAAGCTGTGTCCATACTCAGCCAAGCTAGTAAGGTTACCCCAGTCTCATCACCATAACTAGAAAATACCAACTCCATGTACAGTCTCTGGAGAAGAGAGAAACTGAGGAACTATGATTAGGCTTGTGATTGCCTCAGTTTCAAAGCAACACACATATATTCACTTATAGTTCATTGCTTCGAATTAATGGCATTGGCTAGTCAAATGATATTCAAAGCTGGTTTTAATAGATATTGTGAAACTGTCCTCCTTATTTCTACATAACAATATGCTAGTGAAGCAAAAAATTTGGAAGGACACACACTTTTTAGTTATGATAGGCTTTGGAAAGTTGAGTTAAGAGACATTTACCTTTTCTTAACATCTATTTTGCTTGAGTAGTTTTAAAACATTGATTTTGTAATAAAATGCATGGAATTCAATAAATAAAACATTAAATCAAATTTTAAACATTGTAATATTTTTTCAAGTAATCTTGTCATTGTGCTTCTTAACTGACAAAAAAAAATGTAGAGGAACAAATGGAATATTAGGTGAATATGTGCTTCCTCTTGGTTCTGGCATCTGTATCTGTTGCCTCTACTTGGGACAATTCCATCTTTACCTCTATCAGATCTCTGTTCAAATGTTCCTTCAGAGAGAACTTTCCTATTGCTTTATATAAAAGATCTCCTTTAGCTACCCCCTGACCATATCTTTATCTGTCTTCCTTATTCACCTATATTATTATTTACTTCATGACCTATCACGATTAGATATTCTATATATTTACTTGCTTTCTTGGTAATTGTCTTCTTACTAGAGCTACTTGAGAACAGGGCCCTTTTATATATAACTTGTGGCTGTATCTCTAGATTGAGCACAGTGATTAGGATATAGGCATGTCTGTATATATTTTTTTCTTTACAAAACTCAGTGTTATTTTAGACAAATTATATAATATAGATTAATATGTAAGAAAAAATAAAAATACTCAAGTGAATGAGTATTCCATATGGTTATTACATGGATGAAATGTTATAAATATATAAAACTCTTGGCACAATACCTGACATATCAAAAGTGTTTAATATCTTTTAAAGTAATTATTTTAGCCAGGCATGGTTATTTTAGCATGGTTGTCATCCCAGTACTTGAGAGGCTGAGACAGGAAGATTGCAGGTTTGTGGCCAGCCTCAGCTACTTAGTGAGGCCCTCCACAACTTAGTGAGACTGTTTTGAAATTAAAGAATAAAAAATAGGACTGGGGGTATAGCTCAGAAGTAGAATGCCCCAGGTTCATTTCCCAGTACCACAAAAGAAAAAAGAAAAAAGAAGAAATAAAAATAATTATTTTATAGTGAATTTATCATCTTTATATCATTTTAAATAATAAAATACATGGCATGATTTCTTGAGAATAATAATAATTAGTAATATTAGCTTTGGATATGAATGAGCAATTTAATAGCATAAAGCCCAAAAGAATAGTTGCTCAGATAATGACAATCTGTATTTATTGAGTCCTGTTAAATTTCTGCAAATTTTCTTCCTCTTTGCCTAGAAATGGTTCTCCTTTATGTCAGAAGTATATTTGGATCCTTTCCGTAGACTATCCATGGCTTCTTTATACTCCCTTTCAATTATTTTTAAACGCTATAGCTTGGATCTGGAGTGTTCCTGAAAGGCTTGGTCCTTAGTTTGGCACTATTGGAGCCTACGTTAAAATAAAATTCAACACAAGGGAAGAATGTAATTTTTTCTCTACAGTGTTCTTGGAAATATACAGGAAATGTTCACACCACATGACTGTATATAATCTGTAGCTGTCAAGTAAGTTTACTAGCACTGGTGTTAAAAAATTATTACTTCAGCAATATTTGTGACATTGTGAATATATATGAATATATATGGCTTGATCCCAAATATAACTAGGAAAGTTTAGCTATTAGTTTAGATGATTACTTTTATTTAAATTATTTCATTCCAGAGACATGATAAGCCTTTCTATTTATTTATAAATAGTTTTGTGCCCTTCAATAAAGAGTTATAGTTATATTTTCATTTTGGTGCTTTACTCTTGGTAAATTTATTCTCAAATACTTTATTTTTGTAGCTAAGGGAAATGGGATTTGCCCCATCCCCTTTCTGCTTAGATGTTGCCATAAAAGAGAAAAGCTACTACATAGTATATATTAATGTGTATCTAGCCACGGTCTTCTAGAAATGTGAAACTCTGATGGCCACCTTGGCATTGTGGCCCACCAGAAGTGTGGGCACATAGGAGAAAAAGCCACTTACTAATCGTCACATTCCTGGAGCTGTGTCCTTAGCTCCTGACCTGAATATAAAGAAGTGATGTCAACAACTGAATTTAGTTTCTCTCTGTCTCTGTTAAGTCAGTTAGGATGACATGTTTGATCCCTTACTGAACATCCTAAAGGAGATATAGAAGACAGATTTTACCTCTCATCAATCCTTAATATTATGGTATCAAAGTCTCATGGAGTGGGAGAATGATATAGGAGTGAAGAAATAAAATAAATAGGTAGAAAGGAGACACAAAAGGAGAACTTTAATATGAAAGTCTGTTATGAGGCCTGCTACACCAAAAGTTTCTGTTGACTATTCTTAGGGAGATATCTGTTTATCAGGCCACAGAGATCACACAAAAGAGTAATATTCTTTGGGAAGTACTCAAGTGAGTAATCTTGGTCATTATTAGCTGTCTTGAAAAAATTTAAAGAAAATGAATGTTGGCCAGACCCCAGAACAGCCGGGGCCCGGGCCGCAGAACTCTGGGCCCCGGGCCAGCCCACGCAGAGCACGCCAGACCCCTGGAGAAACTGGGCCTGGTCGTCAGACCCTGGGTCCTGGGCAGGGGTTGGGTGGGGCACACCGGACCCGGGAACAGCCGGGGCCCAGGTTGAAGGACTCTGGGCCCTGGGCTGGACCGTGTGGAGCACGCCAGATCCCTGGAGAAACCAGGCCCAGTTGTCAGACCCTGGGTCCTGGGCAGGGGTCGGGCAGGGCACGCTGGACCCCTGGAAGAGCTGGGGCCCAGGTCATAGGACTTTGGGCCCCAGTCGGAGTAGTGTGGAGCACGCTGGACCCATGGGGAAACCGGGCCGGGTCACAGTGCTACTGAGTGCCTGATCCCACTACCTCCTCAAACCACACATACTGTCTTCTCTTATTAAAAAAAAAAAAAAAAGGAAAAGAAAAAGAAAAAGAAAAAAGAAAAATATCAGAGAAGGGTTAAGAAGGCCGTGGCAGATGCCAGGATACTGGAGATGCAGTCAAAACTTATCCAAATGAACTGGAACTTATGGAAAGATTCCCCGTGAAGGAGGACTGCTTCTTCTCTACATTGTTAAGAATCTTGGACATCACCTGTAAGGAGGGAGGTTAGCGGAGACCAAGGAGAAAGGTGGTGTTGAAAGTGGTCTCCGAGCTGGTGGTGGAGAGTTGTATTCAGGAGAAGCAGAAATTGAATCCTACCAACCTTATTTTTTTGGAGAAATTACACCAAATGTGGAATGCTACCGTCGTGCATGCTTAGGAACACTGGACAACATTCAGAGTGGAAAAAGAGCTTGGGAAAGATGTGAAATGGTGGAGGCAGTGGCAATGGCAGTGGCTAGTACTCAGGGGAGGCAGAGATATGATGCATTATACCTGGAACCTTTGAAGTAACAACCCAGTGGCAGAACGCTACCACTATGCACCCTCGAGAATGGGAGACAAATGGCTGGGCAAAGAGGGTGCTCAGATTGGAGCCTGCTGAAGGGTGAGGCCGGTGATAGGGCCAGCAAGGCCGGGATCAGAGCCTGCTGTGAGGCAAGGCTGGTGCTGGAGCCTCCGAGGCCAGGATCAGAGCCTGCCGAGGGGTTAGGCTGGTGCTGGGGCCAGTGAGGCCGGGATTGGAGCCTGCCATGAGGCAAGGCCGGTGCTGGGGCCTTTGAGGCCGGGATCAGAGCCTGCCAAGGGGTTAGGCCATTGCTGGGGCCAGCAGGGCCGGGATCGAAGATTACTGTGAGGCAAGGCTGGTGCTGGGGCCTCCGAGGCTGGGATTAGAGCCTGCTGAGGGGTTAGGCCGGTGCCAAGGCCAGCGGCCAGCATCGAAGCCTTCCATGAGGCAAGGCCGCTGTGAAGGCCTCCAAGGCCAGGATCAGAGCCTGCCGAGTGATTAGGCTGGTGCTGGGGCCAGCGAGGTCGGCATCAGAGCCTGCCATGAGGCAAGGCCAGTGCTGGGGCCTCCGAGGCTGGGATAAGAGCCTGCCAAGGGGTTAGGCCAATGCCGGGGCCAATGGCCAGCATCGTAGCCTGCTGTGAGGCAAGGCCGCTACTGGGGCCTCCGAGGCTGGGATTGGAACATGCCGAGGGGTTAAGCTGATGCTGGGGCCAGCAGCCAGCATCGGAGCCTGCTGTGAGGCAAGGCTGGTGCTGGGGCCTCAGAGGCTGAGATTGGAGCCTGCCGAGGGGTTAGGCTAATGCTGGGGCCAATGGCCAGCATCGGAGCCTGCTGTGAGGCAAGGCCATTACTGGGGACTCCGAGGCTGGGATTGGAGCCTGCCAAGGGGTTAGGCTGTTGCCGTGGCCAGCAGCCGGCATCAGAGCCTTCTGTGGGGCAAGGCCGCTACTGAGGCCTCCGAGGCCAGAATCTGAGCCTGCTGAGGGGTTAGGCCAGTGCTGGGGCCAGTGAGACTAGCATCGGAGCCTGCCTTGAGGCAAGGCTGATGCTGGGGCCTACGAGGTCATGATTGGAGCCTGCTGAGGGATTAGGCTGGTGCAGGGGCCAGCGAGACTGGGATCGGAGCCTTCCGTGAGGCAAGGCCGGTTCTGGGGCCTCCGAGGCTGGGATCGGAGCCTGCTGAGGGGTTAGGCCGGTGCCAGGGCCAATGGCCAGTATCAAATCCTGCCGTGAGGCAAGGCCGGTGCTGGGGCCTCTGAGGCCGGGATCGGAGCCTGCTGAGGGGTTAGGCCGGTGCTGGGGCCAACGAGACCAGAATCAGGGCCTCCCATTAGGCAAGGCCACTGCTTGAGCCAGCAATGTCTGGATCAGTCCACCGGGTAGCCAGGCCACTACTGGGGCTGTCGAGTAGGATCGGTACTTGTAACACGGCATGCATAGAGAAATATCGCAGAAAAAAAAAAAAAAACACCAGATGCTTCCCCTAATCAGCAATAACTAGGAGGAAAGGGGCAACAGGAAGAGGTTGAGCTATAGAAAAGGCCCTATAGTGAAGCAATTAAGGTGACCAATCAGAGGGTATAGAATAGGGGAGGATGGAGCCTCTTTAAAACGCAGGAGGTACATAAACAAATGTATCAAAGTTAATCACCAAACAAGCATGGGATTGAGGGAGGGGGAGGGAATAGGATGGGGAGTGGATGAGGGCTAATTAGATGATGTGTGCTTGTATATCCTCTCAAGTCTTGTATTCCAATGTGATATATGATTACAATGCACCAATAAAAATAAATTAAAAAAATAAAATAAATAAAATATCTAACACATCTTTATGATATATCTCTTAGAAATAAATAGAAGAAAGCATTCTGGAATTATAGATTTGATGTAACAAAAAACCCAAGTTAATATTCTCCTTAGCAAAAAAATTTAAATTTGTATCATTTCATTTAAGAGCTGTAATAATATAGTGAAGAGCTGGGTTCTGGGCGGGGGTCGCGGGGCACGCCAGCTGGGGCCTGGGTCGCGGGACTCTGGGCCCCGGGCCGAACTGCGAGTAGCATGCCAGACCCCTGGAGAAACCAGGCCCAGTAAGATGCTGGGTTCTGGGCGGGGGTCGCGCGCGGGGCACGCCAGCTGGGGCCCGGGTCGCCGGACTCTGGGCCCCGGGCCGAACTGCGAGTAGCACACCAGACCCCTGGAGAAACCAGGCCCTGTAAGATGCTGGGTTCTGGGCGGGGGTCACGGGGCACGCCAGCTGGGGCCCGGGTCGCGGGACTCTGGGCCCCGGGCCGAACTGCGAGTAGCACGCCAGACCCCTGGAGAAACCGGGCCCAGAACAGAAAAAGATAAAGAAAAATATCGGAGAGGAGATAAGAAAGCCGTTATGGATGCCAGGACACTGGAGATGCAGACAAAACTTATCTAAATGCACTGGAACTTATGGAAAAATTCGCCGTGAAAGAGGACTGCTATTTCTCTATATTGTTAAGAATCTCAGACATCACATATAAGGAGAGAGTTTAGCGGAGACCAAGGAGAAATGCGGTGTTGAAAGAGTTCTTCGCGATGGTGGTAGAGACTTGTATTCAGGAGAAGCAGAAACCGGATCTTACCAACTTTATTTTTTTGGAGAAATTACACCAAATGTCGAATGCTACCATCACGCATGCTTAGGAACACTGGACAACATTAAGAGTGGAAAAAGAGCCTGGGAAGGATTTGAAATGGTGGAGGCAGTGGCAATGCCAGTGGCCAATACTCAGGGGAGGCAGAGATCTGATACATTACACCTGGAACCTTTGAAATAATAACCACAGAGACAGTGATCGGAACCTGCTGAGGGGTTAGGCGGGCACCGGGGCCAGTGGCTGACATCGGAGCTTGCTGTGAGGTAAGGCCACTACTGAGGCCTCCGTGGCCGAGATTGGAACCTGCAGAGGGGTTAGACCGATGCTGGGGCCAGCGAGGCCGGCATTGGAGCCTGCCATGAGGCAAGGCTTATGCTAGGGCCTCCGAGGTCGGGTCCGGAACTTGCTGAGGGGTTGGGCCGGTGCTGGGGCCAGCGAGGCCGGCATCGGAGCTTGCTGTGAGGCAAGGCCGGTACTGGGGCCTCCGAGGCCAGGATAAGAGCCTGCCGAGGGGTTAGGCCGGTGCTGGGGCCAGCAAGGCCGGCATCGGAGCCTGCCGTGAGGCATGACCAGTGCTGGGGCCTCCAAGGCCGGGATCGGAGCCTGCCGAGGGGTTAGGCTGGTGCTGGGGCCAGTGAGGCCGGCATCAGAGCCTGCCGTGAGGCAAGGCCGGTACTGGGGCCTCCGAGGCCAGGATAAGGGCCTGTTAAGGGGTTAGGCCAGTGCTGGGGCCAGCGAGGCCGGCATCGGAGCCTGCCATGAGGCATGATCAGTGCTGGGGTCTCCGAGGCCAGGATTGGAGCCTGCCGAGGGGTTAGGCCGGTGCTGGGGCCAGTGAGGCTGGCATTGGAGCCTGCCTTGAGGCAAGGCCGGTACTGGGGCCTCGAGGCCAGGATAAGAGCCTGTTAAGGGGTTAGGCCGGTGCTGGGGCCAGCGAGGCTGGCATCGGAGCCTGCCGTGAGGCATGATCAGTGCTGGGGTCTCCGAGGCCAGGATTGGAGCCTGCCGAGGGGTTAGGCCGGTGCTGGGGCCAGTGACGCCGGCATCGGAACCTGCTCTGAGGCAAGGCCGGTACTGGGGCCTCTGAGGCCAGGATAAGAGCCTGCCGAGGGGTTAGGAAGGTGCTGGGGCCAGCGAGGCTGGCATCAGAGCCTGCCATGAAGTAAGGCCGATACTGGGGCCTCCTAGGCCAGGATAAGAGCCTGCTGAGGGGTTAGGCTGGTGCTGGAGCCAGTGAGGCTGGCATCGCAGCCTGCCGTGAGGCATGGCCGGTACTGGGGCCTCCGAGGCCAATATCGGAGCCGGCCGAGGGGTTAGGCCGGTGCTGGGGCCAGTGACGCCGGCATCGGAGCCTGCTCTGAGGCAAGGCCGGTACTGGGGCCTCCGAGGCCAGGATAAGAGCCTGCCGAGGGGTTAGGAAGGTGCTGGGGCCAGCGAGGCCGGCATTGGAGCCTGCCGTGAAGTAAGGCCAATACTGGGGCCTCCTAGGCCAGGATAAGACCCTGCTGAGGGGTTAGGCCGGTGCTGGAGCCAGTGAGGCTGGCATCGCAGCCTGCCGTGAGGCATGGCCGGTGCTGGGACCTCCGAGGCCAATATCGGAGCCGGCCGAGGGGTTAGGCCGGTGCTGGGGCCAGCGAGGCCGGCACCGGAGCCTGCCATTAGGCAAGGCTGGTACTGGGGCCTCCAAGCCCGGGATTGGAACCTGCCGAGGGGTGAGGCCGATGCTGGGCCAGCGAGGCCGGCATCGGAGCCTGCCGTGAGGCAAGGCCGGTACTGGGGCTTCCGAGGCCAGGATAACAACCTGCCGAAGGGCTAGACCGGTGCTGGGGCCAGCAAGGCCGGCATCGGAGCCTGCCGTGAGGCGAGGCCAGCATCGGAGCCTGCCATGAGACATGGCCAGTGTTGGGGCCTCCTAACCCAGGAACGGAACCTGCCAAGGGGTTAGGCCGGTGCTGGGGCCAGCAAGGCCGGCACCGGAGCCTGCCATGAAGCAAGGCTGGTACTGAGGCCTCCGAGCCCGGGATTGGAGCCTGCCGAGGGGTGAGGCCGATGCTGGGGCCAGCAAGGCCGGCATTGGAGCCTCCCGTGAGGCAAGGCCACTCCTGCGGCCTCCAAGGCCAGGACCGAAGCCAGCTTAGGGGTTAGACCGGTGCAGGGGCCAGCAAGACTAGACCTGGGGCCTCCCATGAGGCAAGGCTGCTGCTTGAGCCAGCGAGGTCTGTTTCAGTCCACTGAGTAGCCAGGCCACTACTGGGACCATCAAGAGTGGGATCGGTACTTGCAACACAGCATGCACAGAGAAATATCGCAGAAAATATAAATCAGACGCTTCTCTTAATCAGCAATAACTAGGAAGAAAAGGGCAACAGGAAGAGGTTGAGCTATAGAAAGGGCCCTATAGTGAAGCAACTAATGTGACCAATCAGAGGGTATGTAATACTGGAGGACGGAGCCTCTTTAAAACGCAGGAGGTACATAAACAAATGTATCAAAGTAAATCACCAAGGAAGCCTGCGATGGAGGGAGGGGGAGGGAATGGGATGGGGGCTGAAGGATGGCTAATTGGATGATGTGTGCTTGTGTATCCTCTCAAGTCTTGTACTCCAATGTGATTGATATATGACTACAATGCACCAATTTAAAAAATAAATTAATAAAAATAAATAAATAAATAAAAAATATATAGTGAAGAAAAACAAACAAACAAACAAACAAACAAAAAAGAAAATGAATATCTACCAATAAGATAGTAAGGGCCAGGACCTGGAAGATTATCACCTTTAAGAGTCTCATGCTCTACCAACTGAGCTAGCTGGGCAGTTGTTGATTAACTTTAAATCACCATGTGACTGCTGGACTGGCATCATCCTCACATACCTCTTCCTGACCATTTTAACAAAAATTCACTATAAAAGAAAAGTGCTGCACTCCTAAAAGGCTTTTATAGTGGCCTGCATTCTCCTTTTAATGTGTATTTCCTACTTTCCTAAATAAATCTCTGTATCTGAGGGAAAAGGGTAAAAATGAGCAACTTTTGAGTTTTCTGCTTGAAAATGAAATACAAAACATAAAAATACTTGAAGTTTTGTTGATTTTAAAGGTTATTATGTAATAATAGAGCAAACTAACCTGTAAAAATAATTTATTTTTCTTTAATTTTGTCATTCAATCAGTTGACTTTTCCTAAGCACCAAATTAAAAGCACTACAGTAGGTGAAGAAATTAATAAGGCATACTGTACCTGAAAACACTGAGCCAGGATTGAAAAATTACTTCAGTATTAATTTCCAAACTGTATAAAGTTGTCATAGTCTGGGTGCTACACAGCCACTTAGTCAGGAAGGGCAGCAGCTGTTCCACTTCAGAGCTCCCCTATCTCTCTCTCTGCCCTTTGTTCTAACAACTTATAGTAAGAATGCAAAGGAAATTATGACCTTTAGCCTTAAAAGCACTAGAGACCATTGGGGTCTTTAGCCCTAAATATATGTAGAGGCAATCAGTGCCTCTGTTTACCTCTTCTCCTTTGTAAGAAGGGTATAGGAAAGGTAAACTGTGTGTTTCTTCAAAGCACCAATATATTGATGAGTAACCAATATAGCCTAATACAATAGAGGTGGAATCAAGGCAAATTATTGACCCCTGCACTTAGTAAGTGCACTTTTAGGAGGCAAAGAGGCACCACGTGGCAAAATACAAGTTACTAGCCCATTGCTTTGGTAATATTAATAACATAACAGTACAAAATCTAGAGGAGGGGGGCAGTGTTTCACTTTTGGGCTCTCCAGCAAGCACCAAGCATGCTGCTTTTCTTCTCTTCTTTTTCTATTTCTTATTGAATTTTTTTATGAAGAATTGTTAAAGATGCACCAAGCTGTCTATTAGTTTTAATTACCCTACTCAACAAATTCTAGTTGAATAGAGGGAAAAGAACCCACAGTGCCATTACAATTGTAACAAACAGGACCTGCTGTTTGGTACTCAACTCATACTGAAGTGGGAGTGTCTCTTCTTATAGGATTCTTGTCCAAAGGATTTTTATAAATGAAGTCCAAGGATTAGTGAAGGGTATAGAAATATTAGTGTATTTTATGTCAAGGAAAAACAGAAGACAAAGCAGTTTCCCCTCAAAAAGGGAAGGTCCCCAAAAGATGGTAACCACAGAAGCTCTTAAGAGGTGGGCTTTTAAATCTTAATGGAATTTGCCACCTGATGTTTTATGATTGATTAGAATTGGGTTTGGAGGAACCAATGTCTTTTGTAGAATTTCAGTCCTTAACCTGAATTGTTATCTTATGGGCTGATGAGCCTTATCTCCTTGTGCCCACCAGTCTCTTGCTTTTCTGCTCATCTTTCTTCATCTCACAGAAGGCATTGCAGATAACCTTTTAAAATCCTTCCTGTTCCTAGGTCCTCTGCCATGCCTTAATAGTCTTGGGTATTTAGTAGCAGTTAGGTGTGAACAAGAAATGTTTATTTCAAATGGAAGACTTGTAGGAGGTTGCATGGAGGAGGAGATGTTTGGGATAAACTATAAAAAATGGGTAGAATTGTAAAACATGGAAAAGAGGAGAGTGTGTTAAGAGCATCTTGGTTGAGGGAACTGCAGGATAAAGTTATGGAGGTGTAAAATTTCCTAGCATGTCTAGGGAATGGTGGGTAGTTGGGTATGGCAAGGCACAGTACCTAAAGAAATATAGAAGAAGAAGGGCTGAGACGGGCGTCTTGGAAAGATAGTATGGGAACAGAAAATAGAGATTAGACTGACTTTGCATTCTAAGTGGTGAATATAGGGGATCTGTTGAAAACATATAAAGAGGAATTGTAAGCCTATAATCCAATGGATATTTAAAAGTTGTAGTGGAGACCAGGAGGAGGAAATCTGGGACCAGTTTGTAAGTTCTAAGAGCACAAAAAGCCAAAGATTGATGTTAAGAGCAAAATTCACACAGTAGAGGAGAAGGGGAAACAGATATGGTAAGTGTCCCCAAGGCAGAGTTGAAGAGTTTTGCGATCAGCGTGGGGTAGACTGAGGGAAACTTGGACTCTGACTCCAGTAGTTCAAGAATGAGTGGTGGAGAGGATGCTGCTTCCCTTGTTGAGAGGGAAAACTTGTGAGGAGAATCATATTGTTCTGTCTTTAATTTTGCAAATGTTATACCTAAAAACTAAAAAGGAGCATCTCTGGCACTCTGAGGAGGGTGGTATAATATGTTACAGCCTGAAAACTTTACTGGTATAAATTTGGAGTGATGGTGTTATTTCCAAGTGGCAAAATTGTGAATGTTAAAACAAGTTTCTAAACAAGTAGTAAAATTTTTATGGTGAAATATAAAACTCAGTATTTTTCTTTGATTTCTTTCCCTCTCCATACTGGCGATTAAATCCAGGGCCTCATGCATGCTACAAAAGTGCTCTACCACTAAGCTATGTCCCAGTCCCTGTAAAAAATTTTTATTTTGAAATAGCCTCACTAAATTGTTGAGGCTGGCCTTCAACTTGAGGAAAGAATGCTTTTCTTTCTAATTCTCCTGCCCAATTTGGTGAGGTCCAAAGGAACAATATGTGAAGTACAATTTTAAAAGTTTCACTCTGATTTTAGTTGGCCCTAGAATTTCAAACCATGTATTTCTGAGGCATATGCCTCTTCTCTCTAGTGCAGACTGGAAGTGTTTGCCACTATATGGCCACTATGTCTGATGCCTCTAAACCAGGACAACCAGATGGTGTTGTGAAATTAGCTCTCAATTAAAGCAAAATTTGAATATAGAATCCTGAATTTAGAAGTGGGCACTGGCCCTTGGCTGCAGCCCCTGCTCCATGCCAGTATCTGCCCTGTTTCTGATACTGTAGTGGCCTTTACTTTCCATGTTTGTTCTGTTTATTTTTTTTATTTATCAGCATGACTGACTTTCTTTGTTTTTGTATTTATTTATTTATTTATTTATTTATTTTTCTTTAAAAATTTTTTTATTGGTGCATTATATTCAAACATCATATTGGGGTAAAAAAACTTGTGTGTACAAACATGTACACATTGCTGATTTAACCCCTACCCAATTCTCACCCCATTCCCTCCCTGTCCCTCCTTCCCTTGCTTGGCTTAGTGATTGACTTCGATATGTTTAAATACATTGTGTGTTTTAGAGATTTTCCTCTTTCCCCTCCTTTCTCCTCCTTTAGGTTGTCTTGTTTCTCCTCTATAGGATTTCCTTTTTCATCTAGAGTTCCTCCTATGACCCATTTCTCCCTAACTCTCACATATTAGGTAAAGCATCTGATTTCTTATTTTTTGTGACTGACTAATCTCACTTAGCATAATGTCCTTCAGTTCCATCCATTTCCCTGAAAATGATGTAATTGAGTTTTTTTTGATGGCTGAGTAAAATTCCATTGTGTACATATCCCACAGTTTTGTAATCCATTCATGTTTTTTTTTTTTTTCTTCAAAATGGCGACTGAGGGACACAGCACTTCTCAATAGCTGAAGCAAATAAAGTTCAAATACTTAGAAAGCAGTGTCTTAATCAACAAAATAAATACATACCAGGAACCAAAACAGATCCAGGTACCTCAGCAGAACCCTGAACTTAAAGAAGAAGAAGAACAAAGATCGGACACCGGACCTGCTGCAGATACTATCGGAACGCCCGACAGCTGCGGTGGGCTGCTCGCGGGTGGCGGCGGGTTGCTTGCGCAACTGCCTGCGTGGCTGCCTGCCTGATAGTACCGCAGCAAGATAATTCGGGACTGAAAACGCACCTAGGACCTCATCTTAAGCAGTGAGCAGCACCCACGTCAGAATTCTGTGTGCTCACCAGCGACTGGACCACAACAACACAGTCTCCCACGGAAACCTGAACCAAGGAAACCAGGTACCCGAGTGTGTCTTGGGAAAGTGCCGGTCCTAGAGTGTGCCCCTGCCCCACCCCCAACCTCAGCACTGGCCCAAGCCTCAGAACACAGCACTCTCCTAGCGCACCTTGCCTGCGCCCCGTCCCCTGCTAGCAGTCAGTGCCTGCGCCACAGCCACCCCTAAATCGGGGCCTGCCTGTGTGTCTAGCCGCCGCCACCTTGCCACAGCCTGCTTTCCAGGCTGCGAAAGCCCTGTGGGCCCCGGAAATCTCCTTAGGGCACCCCCAGTTTCTACGTCCCGCAGGAGGCAGAGACCATTGCTGGACACCGCGCACTGCCTGTACACCTGGAACCGTGAGCACCTTTCCTGCACCCCTGGCCCACCGCTGGGTGCTCCCACCCGCCCGGTAGCCAGATGCTTAGTTCTAAGTGAGAACACAGCTCAATACACCTTGGAAGAGCATACCAGCAGCAATAGGCAGCTGCATCCACTCACACCTGGGTCCAGTAATAGCAGCGCACCCAGCCTGCACTCTAGGAATAGGCAGAGCTTCGGCAGTAAGTGTGGGCATCCAGGAACCAGCATCCATTTGCCCAGGGTACATCTTGGGACCACACCGGCTAGCCCAGCTGGAATTTCCAGAGACACAGGAAAATCCATCGGGCCACAATATCTGCACAGGACCTCAGGGGGAGGTTCCAATTATACTTTGGTCATCCGCCACCCCTGCTGTAGGGAAGTACAGGCAGGAGTCTAGGGTGGTGAGTGCAGAGGGGCTGACTACAGGTTGGAATTTGGCAGAACCGGTGAATTGTACAGAATCAAATAACAGTAAAACCAGACATCCGGACACATAAACCTAAAGCAGTTAAAGGAGAGAAAGGTGTCCAAACACCTAGAGTGACCTAAAAAGATAAAAATAGAGTACAAAGAAAACTAAGAGACATTGGATTATATTTTGAAAGCTACCAAAGCAATCAGATACGCACATATTATATGGACCTGACCCCATATGTGTAAATAAGTAGGACTGTTTGTTTTACTTTTAATGTGGATGTTTTGTTTTATTTTGCTTTTATAGTGCTTTTGTTTTGGTATGGATATTGCTCTTTTATTTCTTTTTCTTAACCCACACTTCTCTTACTTTAACTTGTTGTATATATATATGATAGTTTACCATATTTTCTGATTTCACACAGCAGCTAGTTCCTTTTATTTTATTCTTGTTCTTTTTTCCTCTTTCTTCATCTTTCCCTCCTTTTTTCATTCTCCTCCTTTGATTGGTTTTTCCTTTCTTTTTCTTGGATTACACAATAGTCTTGGTATCTTGTGTGGATTTTTTTTTTTTATGTTTGTCTGCTTCTTCAATCACCCCTATTTACAAACCTTCCCACACTAACCTACATGCTTTTTTCCCCCAAACTTTTCCCCATAATATACCTCCTGGTTTAATACTCAAAGTATTTCTTATATCCATAATTACTCTACTAACGACAAGAGTCCTACTAGTTAACTCTCTCTCATTCCTAGCAAGATATTACCTTATCATACTTAAAGTCTTTCTCAACCTAAACATATCCTCTACTTAATCTGACTCCTTTACCAATCACCCCAGCTCCTCCCACATCACTCACCCTCAACACTGGAAAGGCTCTGCTGACTTGCTGATACCCCTAATCTCCTAATATTAAGATTAGACTAAGCATAATACTCACAAACAATGGGTAGAAATCAGAAAAACAGGACAGAGAATGCTATAAATATGAGAACCAGGAATTATGAAGAGACAGCAGAAATCACGAATACTGACCTACTAGAAATGCAAGAAGGGGAGTTCAGAATCTTGATGTTCAATATGATGAAAGGATTTAAAACAAGTATAGAGGAGGTTAAAGGTGAATTAGAAACACTAAAAAAGAATCAGAAAGAGGTCTGGAATGAAATGAAAGAGGCAATAAGTGAAATGAAGACAGCAATAGAAAGAAATTCTGGAAGATTAGATGAAATGGAAAACAGAATATCAATATTAGAAGACAGTACATCCCAAACCGAAAACACAGTCAGCGATATACAGAAATCTTTACAGCAACAAAACCTAAACATCCAGCAATTATGGGATAATATGAAGCATCCTAATTTATGGATAATAGGCATTGAAGAAGGGATAGAGGTACAGACCAAGGGCATCTGTAATATCTTCAAGGAAATAATCTCAGAGAATTTTCCAAATATGGAAAGAGACTTGAACCTTCAAGTCCAGGAGGCATACAGAACTCCACTGAGACAGGACCAAAGAAAAACCACTCCACGCCACATAATAACCAAATTGACCAACATAGAGGTTAAGGAAGGAATCTTAAAAGCAGTGAGAACAAAAGGATGGGTGACATATAGAGGCAAAACAATAAGAATCACCCCAGACTATACACCCAGGTCAGGAATGCTAGGAGAGAATGGTACGATGTGATTCAGACCCTGGAAGAAAATAACTTCCAACCAAGGCTCATCTATCCAGCAAAACTACTATTCAAGATCAATGGGGAAACCAAAGTCTTTCAGGATAAACAGAATCTCAAAAAATTCATGAATTCAAAGCCAACACTAGAGAAAATTCTTAAAGAAATAAACCATAAGGAAGAAAAAAGAAGCAGACTTCAGAATCAGAGAAGAGAGGAAGTTAATAAGTGGGCCACTTAAGTAAAGAAGAAAGATCACACCACCCAAGAGTAGACAGAACACAAAATGACAGAAAACAAAAATCATATTTCAATATCTCTTAATGTCAAAGGACTTAACTCACCAATCAAAAGACATAG
Organism: Muscardinus avellanarius; assembly: GCF_963383645.1. Classification (NCBI taxonomy): domain Eukaryota; kingdom Metazoa; phylum Chordata; class Mammalia; order Rodentia; family Gliridae; genus Muscardinus; species Muscardinus avellanarius. The sequence goes on along the minus strand of NC_137790.1, from coordinate 50,827,991 downwards.
ACTGGCAATGTGGATTAGGAAATATAATCCAAATATATGCTGTCTGCAAGAAACTCACCTCACAGCCAAAGACATTCACAGGCTGAACGTGAAAGGATGGAAAAAGATATACCATGCCACCAGTGACCAAAAAAGCAGGGGTAGCAACCCTGATATCCAACAAAACAGACTTTAAACTAAAACACATCAAAAGTGACAAATCAGGGCACTTCCTTTTATTAAAAGGAACAATACACCAAGAAGATATAATGATAGTACATATTTATGCCCCAAATGTGGGGGCAACCACATTTGTAAAACAAACCCTTCTGGACATAAGATTCCAAGTAGACCCAAATAAAATAATTCTGGGAGACTTTAATACGCCTCTCACACCACTGGATCAATCTTCAAGGCAAAAGATGAGTAAAGATGCTCTAGAACTAAAGGAAACCATAAACCAAATGGACCTAATAGACATTTTCAGATTATTTCAACCAGGAACTACAGAATACACTTTCTTCTCAGCAGCCCATGGAACCTTCTCCAAAATAGATCACATCCTGGGACACAAAGAAAATACCAGCAAATTCAAAAAATGTAATATAATTCCTTGCATCTTTTCAGACCACAATGGAATCAAAGTAGAAATCAACAACAGGAAACTCGAAAGAAAGTATTCAAATTCATGGAGAATGAATGATACACTATTGAATGACGAATGGGTAAGAGCAGAAATTAGGGAAGAAATAAATAAATATATGGAATCAAACGAAAACAGAGACACAACCTACCAAAATCTATGGGATACCATGAAGGCAGTACTAAGAGGAAAGTTTATTGCATTGAGTGCCCACATAAAAAGGATGGAGAACCACCAAGTAAAGAACCTAATGACACAACTTAAGGATCTAGATATTCTGCAACAGCCTATTCCCAAACCCAACAGAAGGCAAGAAATCATCAAAATTAGAGCAGAAATAAATGAAATAGGGAACAAAAAAACAATTCAAAGAATCAATAAAACAAAAAGTTGGTTCTTTGAAAAGATTAATAGAAGTGATAAACCCCTGACCAACCTAACCCAAAGAAAAAGAGAATCAACTCAAATTATCAAAATTAGAAATGAAAAAGGAGATATCACCACAGATAGTGAAGAAATTCAAAAGATTATCAGAAACTACTTTAAAAATTTATACTCCAATAGACTTGAAAACCTGGAAGAAATTGATAGATTTCTAAACACAGTTAACCTTCCTACACTCAGCCAAGAGGACATAGCAAGCCTAAACCAACCAATAACAACCAAAGAAATAGAAACGGCAATAAAAATTCTTTCACCAAAGAAAAGCCCAGGCCCAGAGGGGTTCCCAGCTGAATTCTACAAAACCTTCAGTGAGCAACTAATACCAATACTTCACAACATGTTCCGGGAAATTGAAAGAGATGGAACTCTCTCAAATTCCTTCTATGAGGCCAGTATCACATTAATCCCCAAACCAAATAAAGACACCTCAAGAAAGGAAAACTACAGACCAATATCCTTAATGAACATAGATGCAAAAATTCTAAACAAAATACTAGCTATACGCATTCAAAACTATATCAAGAGAATAGTACATCATGACCAAGTAGGTTTCATCCCAGAAAAACAAGGCTGCTTCAATATACACAAATCAATACATGTTATCCACCACATAAATAGAGCCAAGAACAAAAACCACATCATCATAGCAATAGATGCTGAAAAAGCATTCAACAAAATCCAACACCCATTTATGTTAAAAACACTGCAAAAAATTGGGATAGAAGGAAAGTACTTCAACATCATTAAGTCAATATACTGCAAACCCAAAGCCAACATTATATTGAATGGGGAAAAACTGCAAGAATTTCCGCTACAGTCAGGAACAAGACAAGGATGCCCACTATCACCACTCCTTTTCAATATAGTCCTTGAGACTCTTGCTGCAGCAATCAGACAAGAGAAGGAAATCAAAGGAATTCACATAGGAAGAGAGGAATTAAAATTATCCTTATTCGCAGATGACATGATCCTTTATCTGGAAGACCCAAAGAACTCAACCAAAAGACTTCTGGAGCTGATTGACAAATTCAGCAAAGTCGCAGGTTACAAAATCAACCTAAAGAAATCAGTGGCTTTTCTTTATGCCAACAACGAATCCACAATGAAAGAAACAAAGAAAACAATTCCATTCACTATAACCTCAAAACCAATAAAATACCCAGGAATAAACCTAACTCAGGATGTAAAAGACCTCTACAACAAAAACTATAAGACATTAAAGAAAGAAATTGAAGAAGACCTTGGAAGATGGAAAGATCTCCCGTGTTCATGGATAGGCAGAATAAATATCATCAAAATGGCCATTCTGCCAAAACTGATCTATAGGTTTAATGCAATTCCCATTAAAATACCAGTGACAATCTTCAGAGACCTAGAAAAATCAATCATGAACCTCATATGGAGAAAGAAAAGACCTAGAATAGCCAAAGCAATTCTTAATAATAAGAAACATGCAGGAGTCATTTCAATCCCAGACTTCAAACTATACTATAGAGCAATAGTAGTAAAAACAGCATGGTACTGGCACAAAAACAGATATACTGACCAGTGGATTAGAATAGAAGATACAGAAACAAACCCACACATCTTTAGTCAATTAATCTTTGACAAAGGGGCCAAACACATACGCTGGAGAAAAGACAGCCTTTTCAACAAGTGGTGCTGGGAGAACTGGCTAACCATTTGTAAAAAGATGAATCTAAACCCCTATATCTCACCAAACACAGGAATCAACTCAAGATGGATCAAAGACTTAGAAATTAGACCTGAGACTGTGAAGTTAATAGAGGAGAGCATAGGTTCAACACTACAACATATTGGCACAGGCAGTAACTTTCTCAACAAAACCTCCAAAGCACAGGAAATTAAAGCAAGAATAAACAAGTGGGATAACATCAAACTAAAAAGTTTCTTCTCATCAAAGGAAACTATCAATAACCTAAAGAGGAAGCCTACAGAATGGGAAAGGATCTTTACCAGCCGCCATTCTGATAGGGGGCTAATATCCAGAGTAGACAAAGAGCTCAAAAGACTCTATACTAGCAAAACAAACAACCCAAGCAAGAAATGGGCAAATGAACTAAATAGACACTTCACAAAAGAAGAGATACAAAGGGCCAATAGATACATGAAAAGATGTTCTTCATCACTGGCCATCAGGGAGATGCAAATCAAAACTACACTGAGATTCCATCTAATCCCAGTCAGAGTGGCAAGCATAAAAAAATCAAACAACAAATGCTGACGAGTATGTGGGGAAAGAGGAACTCTTTTACACTGTTGGTTGGAATGCAAACTAGTTCAACCACTATGGAGATCTGTGTGGAGATTCCTAAAAAAGGTGGGAATAGATCCACCATATGATCCAGCTATACCACTCCTAGGTATCTTTCCAAAAGGGTTGAATTCAGAGAAATATAGCAACATATGCATACCTATGTTCATAGCAGCACAATTTGTAATAGCCAAAATATGGAACCAACCCAGATCACCATCAACAGATGAATGGATAGCAAAACTGTGGGAAATACACACAATGGAATTCTATTCAGCCATAAAGAAGAACAAAATTATATCATTTGCAAGAAGATGGAACGCCCTGGAGAACATTATGTTAAGTGAGATCAGCCAAGCACAGAAGGAGAAGATACATATGTTTCCTCTAATATGCCCAAACTAGGAAACACAAAGGATACCAGTGGGACTCCAGATATTAGAGGGAAAATACTAGCTAAGTTTGAATGGAAAGATAGGAGAGGAGGAAGGCCGATCTTGATTAGTGAGGGTCTACACCTGAACATATGTAAAATTATGAATAAGACATGGTTAAGCTGGACAACCATTGGTGGGAGGTGGGAAGGGAAAACGGGGGCGGGGGGGAGAAGGCACCAAATATAGTTTAAATGTATACTATTTATGTTCAATAAAAAAATTGTTAAAAGAAAAAAAATGACATAGTTCCATTTGTCAAAAAAAAAATCCATTCATGTGTTGATGGGCATCTTGGCTGGTTCCATAGTTTGGCTATGAATTGTGCAGCAATGAACATAGATACACATGCATTAGTTTGGTAGTTTGGCTTCCTATCTTTTGGGTAGATACCCAACAGTGATAATGCTGGATCAAATGGTAGATTTGTTCCCATTCTTCTGAGGATTCTCCATACTGTTTTCCAAAGTGGTTGCACCTATTTGCAATCCCACCAACAATGTCTTAGAGTTCCCACTTCTCCACACCCTCGCCAGCATCTGTGGTTGTTTGTGCTTTGAATGATTGCCATTCTAGTTGGAATTAGGCAAAATCTCAGGGTAGTTTTGATTTGCATCTCTCTGATTGCCAGTGATGTTGAGCATTTTTTCATGCATTTATTGGCCATTTGAATTTCTTCTTTTGTGAAGTGTCTATTTAGTTCACTTGCCCATTTTGTTATTGGATGCTTTGTTTTCTTAGTGTTGATTTTCTTGAGTTCTCTGTATATTCTAGATATTAGTCCTCTATCAGAGGTGTAGGTGGCAAAAATCTTCTCCCATTCAGTTGGCTCTCGATTGAGGTTTTGACAGTTTCCTTTGCTGAACAGAAGCTCTTCAGTTTCATGCAATCCCATGTATTGATTCTCCTTTTAATTTGTTGTGCCTTTGGGGTCTTGTTGAGGAAATGTTCATCTGTGCCTATGTGTTGCAGAGTTGAACCTATGCCCTCTTCAAGGAGCTTCAAGGTCTCTGGTTTAACTTCCAAGTCTGATCCATCGTGAGTTGACTTTTGTACAGGGTGAAAAAGTGGGATTAATTTCCAATTTTCTGCATATGGTTATCCAGTTTTGCCAACACCATTTGTTGAAGAGGCTATCTTTTTTCCAGTGTATGTTTTTGGCCCCTTTGTCAAAAATCAATTGGCTGGAAGTGTGTGGACTTGTTTCTGGGTCTTCTATTCTGCTCCATTGGTCTATATATCTGTTCTTTTGCCAGTACCATGCTGTTTTTTTGTATTACAATGGCTTTGTAGTATAGTTTAAAGTCAGGTATTGTGATTCCTCCTGCATGGTTTTTGTTGCTGAGAACTACCTGGGCTATTTTGGGCTTTTTGTTTTTCCAGATAAATTTAAGGACTGATTTTTCTATGTCTGTGAGGAATGATCTTGGTAGTTTAATGTGCATTGTGTTAAATCTGTAGATCACTTTTGGGAGGATGGCCATTTTAATGATATTTATTCTGCCAACCCATGAACATGGAAGATCCTTCCATCTTCTAAGATCTTCTTCAATTTCTTTTTTCAGTGTTTTATAATTTTCTTTGTAGAGATCTTTACGTCCTTGGTCAAGTTTATTCTTAGGTATTTTATTTTTTTTGTGGGAGATCCTGAGTTGAAGTGTTTTCTGAATTTCTTTTTCAGTGGATTTATGGTTGGTGTACAGGAAAGCTTCTGATTTTTTAAGATTGATTTTGTATCCAGATACTTTGCTGAATTTGTTGATCAGTTCTATAAGTCTTTTGGTTGAGTTTGTTGGCTTTTCTAAATATAGTATCATGTCATCTATAAATAGTGAAAACTTGAGTTCTTCTTTTCCTATTTGTACTCCTTTGGTTTCCTTTTCTTGCCTTATTGCTCTGGCTAGAGTCTCTAGTACTATATTGAAGAGAAGTGGTGATAATGGACATCCTTGTCTCGTTCCAGTTTTTAGGGGGAATTTTTGAAGCTTTTCCCCATTTAATATGATGTTGGCAGTGGGCTTATTGTAGATTGCCTTAATAATGTTGAGATATGTTCCTTCTATTCCAATTCTCTGCAGTGTTTTTATCATAAATGGATGTTGAATTTTATTAAATGCTTTTTCGGCATCTATTGAGATGATCATGTGATTTTTGTCTTTGATTCTGTTTATATGATGAATTACATGGATTGATTTTCATATATTGAACCAGCCTTGCATCCCTGGGATGAACCCTACCTGGTCATGGTGTATGATTTTCTTGATGTGGTTTTGAATGTGTTTTGCTAGTATTTTGTTTAAGAATTTGGCATTCAAGTTCATCAGAGATATAGGCCTGTAGTTTTCCTTCCTTGAACTGTCTTTATTCGGTTTGGGTATTAGTGTGATGTTGGCTTCATAGAATGTATTTGAGAGAGTCCTGGTTTTTTCTATTTCATGAAATAGTTTGAGTAGTATTTGGGTTAGCTCTTCTATAAAGGTTTTATAGAATTCACATGGAAAACCATTTGGTCCTGGTCTTTTCTTTGATGGTAAGCTCTTTATTGCTGTTTCAATATCTTTGATTGTTATTGGTTGGTTTAAGTGTTCTATATCTTCTTGACTCAGTTTAGGAAGGTTGTATTTATCTAGGAAGTTGTCGATTTCCTCCAGATTTTCCATTTTGTTGGAGTATAGTTTTTCAAAGTAGTTTCTGATAATCCTCTGGATTTCTACACTGTCAGTAGTAATGTCTCCTTTTTCATCTCTTATCTTCATAATTTGGGTTGATTTTCTTTTTTTTTTTAGTTAGGTTGGCTAGTGGTTTATCTATCTTGTTTATTTTTTCAAGTAACCAGCTTTTGGTTTTGTTGATTTTCTGGATTTTTTTTTATTCTCTATTTCATTAATTTCTGCTGTTATTTTAATAATTTCCTGTCTTCTGCTGGCTTTGGGGTTCAATTGTTTCTGCTTTTCAAGGGCTTTGAGGTGTGTCGTTAGGCTATTTATTTGAAGACTTTCTGTTTTTCTTATGTGAGCACTCAGTGCTATAAATTTTCCTCTTAATACTGCCTTCAAAGTGTCCCAGAGGTTTTTATATGTTGTTTCTTTATTTTCATTTGTTTCTAGAAATTTCTTGATTTCACCTCTTACATCTTCTATGACCCAGTCTTCATTCAGAAGTGTGGTGTTCAGTCTCTACATATTTATGTTGTTTCTCTGGGTCTTCTCATAGTTGATTTCTAGTTTCATTCCATTACGGTCTGAAATGACACAGGGAAGTATGTAACATTTTTTAAATTTGCTAGTGCTCATTTTGTGTCCCAGGATGTGATCTATTTTGGAGAAGGTTCTGTGAGCAGCTGAGAAAAATGTAAACTCTGCTGTAGTTGGGTGAAATATTCTATATGTGTCCAACAGGTCCATTTGGTTAATGGTGTTCTTTAGTTCTGAGGCATCTTTACTGACCCTTTGTCTGGAAGATTGGTCTAGTATTGTGAGAGGTGTGTTGAAGTCTCCCAGTATTATTGTCTTGGGATTTATGTGTGACTCATGTCACAAAGAGTTTGATTTATGAAAGTAGCTACCCCTATGTTTGGGGCATAGATGTTGATTATTGTTATTTACTCTTGCTGGACTATTCCTTTTACTAGTAAAACATGACCTTCTTTTTCTCTTCTAATAATTTTGGGTTTGAAGTCTAATTTGTCTGATATCATAGTTGCTACTCCTGCTTGTCTTCGAGTACCATTAGCATGGATTACCTTGCTCCAGCCCTTTACCTTGAGTTTGTTCCTATCTTTGCTTGTAAGGTGTGTTTCTTGTAAGCAGCACATGGATGGATTCTGGCTTTTAATCCATTTTGCCACTTTATGTCTTTTTATTGGGGAGTTGAGGCCATTTACATTCTGTGTTATTATGGAGAGATAATTTTTAATTCCCAACATGTTAAGATCTTATTTCTTGTTGAGATATTGTTTATTCTTCTTTGCTTAGTTGTCTGCTGGATGGGAATTTTTGTTTCTTTGGTTCTGACATGTATTATCCATTTCCTCTTTGCAGTTAATCTCCTTGAGTATTTTCTCTAGCGCTGGTTTTGAAGACATAAATTCCTTCAGTTTCTGTTTGTCATGGAAGCTTCTTATTTCCCCATCTAATTTGATAGATAGTTTTTCTGGTAGGAAATTTTTGGCTGGAAGTTGTTTTCTTTCAGAGTTTGGAATATATTACTCCATGCCCTTCTGGCTTTCATAACTTGGTTTGGGAAGTCTGGAGTGATTCTAATTGGTTTGCCTCTGACTGTCATGTGACCTTTTGTTTTTGTTGCCTTTAAGATTCTCTCCTTGGCTTCCACATTAGTCATTTTGACAATTATGTGGAGTGGGGATCCTCTTCTCTGATCCTGTCTAAAGGGAGTTCTATAAGTTTCCTGGACCTGTGTATCGACCTCTTGCTCTATGTTTGGAAAATTTTCTGCCATTACTTCCTTGAAGAGATTATTGATCCCTTTGGTTTCACCTTCTTTCCCCTCCTCTATTCCAATTATTCTTAGGTTAGCTCTCTTAAAATGGGCCCATATTTCTTCAATGTCAGATTCCTGCTGTCGGGTTATTTTTTTCTAAGTTAGAAACTATGCGTTCATTTTTGAAGTGATCATCTTCAAGAAGCAAGAGTCTATTCTCCATGTGGTCTAATCTGTTGTTTATACTTTGAATTGAGGCCTTTATTTCAATGTTTGCATCCTTTTTCTCTTTTTGACTCTCTCTTAATTTTTTTAGAAAGTCCTCTATTATTTCTAAAGTCATTTTCCTGATTTGATCTTCTAGAGATGTCTGAATTTCTGTGTTATCAGGTTCTGATGTTGTGGGGTTGTGGGCATTCACTGATCCATTGTTATTTCTTTTTCCCATGATTTTGGAAGTTTGTGCCTTCTCTGGGTTCTTCTCTGGGTCACTACCAGTTCACTTAAGGTGCTCTGGATCTTGAGTTTGTGGTATCTCAGTCACCACTACTCCTTTACTGGGTTGTATCGCAAAGTCTCAGACCCAGGGAGTCAATGGAGGCTGCTTAGACCATAGGGAATTCCAGATTGGGCGTTCTCCAGCTGGGAGTTGTGACTATGGTGTGATATCTCTGCCACCGCCACTCCCCGACCCAGGGAGAGTATCTGTGCAAGTCCCTGCGAGTGCAGTACTGGGACTTCTCCCCTAGGGACCGTAATTTGACTCACGGTTGTTGAGTGTGCTGATGGAGCTGTAGTGGACTCGGTGGATTCACAGCTGCCACCCCTGGGAATATGGTACCACTGCCACGCCCTTGGCCGTGAGGGTGGCATATTTCATCTCTGGTTTTGAGCTCTGCTCTGAGTCCCTGCCAGGTGTGCTGAGCCCAGCCCTTGGGAGCTTTAGATGTTCCCTGCACCAAAAAAAAAAAAAAAAAAAAACCTGCTGACTTCTGCCCGGCTGTTCAGCAACTGCTCACCTCGGCTCGCTGTCCACTCCTTCTCTCTGGAGCCTGGTGGTTGGTTGAATGCATTGGTCTTGAGCCGTCCGGTGAATTCGCTGCCGCCGCCAGCAGTAAGGCACTGCTGCCGCATCCTCGGCCTTGAGGTTGGTGTAGTTCTTCTCTGGTTTTGAGCTCCACTGAGTCCCTGCGGGGTGTGCTGAACCTGGCCATTAGGAGCTTTAGATGCTCCTTGCACGGAAAAGACTGCTGACTGTCGCCCGGCTGTTCAGCAGCTGCTCAACTTGGCTCGCTGTCCACCCCTCCTCTCTGGCGCCTGGTGGCTGGTTGAGTGTGTCAGTCTGGAGCCGTCTGGTGAAGTCGCTGCTGCTGCCGGCAGTATGGCTCTGCTGCTGCATCCTAGGCTGTGAGGCTGGCGTACCTCCTCTCTGGATTTGAGCTCCGTTCTGAGTCTCCCTCCTCTCTGGAGCCTGGTGCTGTGAGGGAAGATGTAGCCCACAGTGCTGATCTGCCGCTCTGGCCGCTTCGCGCCGTGGTTCCAGTTGCTCTGCGCAGCGGCAGCCGCGGCACTGCAGGCTGGTTTCTTTCTGGTGTCTTGTTTTTCCAGCCCTCTTTTTCTCTCTCTTGTATTTACAGTTTTTATTTCTTTGCTGATGGTGTTTTCTGGCTCTGAAAGGAGCTGGTTTTGTGATAATAGAGATCGATTGTTAGTGAGACTCATAAGTGCCGTTTTTCTCTGTCGCCATCTTCCTGGAAGTCCCTGTTTTTATTTTTTAATTGTAATGAATATACATTGCATAAAATTTGCCATTTTGCCTTGTCCTAAACATACAGCTCAGCAGTGCTAAGTACATTCACATTGTTGTGCAGCTGTTTAGGGTTTAGCAAATCATACCAGGATGTGAAGGCCTCAGATGCAGTGTCAGAGGCAGTTTCTCTCTGACTTTCTCCTGCCCTTCTGTCTTTCAACCCTCATTTCCCTGTATGACAAGCCATGGAAACCAGAGATCCTCTTCCCTAAGGCAAGTCACAGAATCAAACCCCCCTTTTCCCAAACCTGGACAAAACACCTAATATTACTACAATGTACCCTTCCCTTATTTTTTGTTGGGACTGGGAATTGAACCCAGGGGCATTCTAACTCGAAGCCAAAACCCCAGCACCATCATTTTTTATTTTGAACCTGTTTCTTGCTAAGTAAGTAAGGGTTTCACTAGGTTACTGAGGCTGGTCTCAAAATCCTTTCTCAGTTTCCCAAGTACTGAAATTACAGGTGTATGCCATCACTCCTGGCTCCCCTATCTTTCTGTTTAAGAGCTTAATGGCTATAAAGTAGTTCTTTGTTCTATCTTGTTTGATGTAGGCCCCAAGAGCCCCATTTCAGAAAGGGTCCAGCCTCGTACCTAGGGAGAAGAAATGCTGCACAGAGAGGCCAAGAATCTGGGAGATTCAACCTGTAAGCTTGCTGGGTTTCCCCTCTCAGTCTGTTTCTGTATCCCTTTTGTCCAATCACATTTCTATGTGGAAGTTCATACTTTATCAAACCTGAGCATAAAAATAGTTCATCCCAGGTCTTTGAGTTTTCCACCTGAAGTTTCCTGTGTTACATAAAAATGATCAAATAAATTTCCTTCATTTGTCTCTCTATTGCCAGTGTGTTTTAGTAGAGCCAGGTATTGTCCCTTCAGAGGGAAAGTTTGAGCATCCCTAAGTAATCTCTGGGATGGTTTCCATTTTGCAAAACTGAAACCCATTGAAGAACTCCCTATTCACCCTCCCCAATGGCTTTAACAACCATCATTTTGCTTTCTGTCTCTGAGTTGACTATTCTAGGTACCTCATAGTAAGTGGGATCACATACTATTTGTCTAATTGTGATACTTTCCTGGGTTTTTTTCCATCTCTTTGGGAGGGATTTGAACTCACCTTAGGCTTTGTAATTTTGTGTGTGTTTCCACTGACAGGAGAGAGGCCTGAGCTTCAGAATCTCATTGGTGTCATGCTAGGCTTATGAGGAAAATTAGATGTACTGAAAGAATACTTTAACCACATGTAATTTCTTGTATCTAGTCTATTCTCATTCACATCACAGGACTAGAAGGAATCTGAGGCTCAGAGCAGTTAGGCTGTTTTATGGCAAAATGTGCCAATACCTCCTCATCTACCTACACCTCCACATCTTTAGACAGATTGAATATCAATGGCAAGAATGCAAGATCCTGCAAATCAGAAGGCTCCAAACAAAGCAATGTGGAAAGCTAGAATGTATACAAGGAGAAAGCAATCACAGAAGCTTGGCATTTATATACTTTTATATGAAGACAGTAACATTTTTATCAGATATTATTTGAATGGTGAGGCAAGTCTTTAGGAAAACTGTGGTCCAAAAATTAATCCCCCCTGAGAAATGTCATACTGGATGAGTTTATTTGATTTGAAAATGAGAATGTTATCCCTGAAAACTTGGAAAGTGGCCTTGGTTGGTAATTCATAGTCTCAGAGAAGTGTCTTTATAATGTTGCTATGGTAGATCTAGGCATGGAACTGATTGGGTACTACACCAGCAAGAATTTGAGGATTAGGGAGTTTGTCCAGCTCAACCCCACAGCAGGAGTGGAGATATAACCTTTTTCTTTTGGTGCATTGTAATTATACATCCTTGTGAGATTTGGAATGATAAAAACCTATTTGCATACAGCATTAATTATGTGTTTTCCTCTGGGTCCTTCTCTCTGTTCCCTCCACATCCCATAGATAATATTTACATTCCTACAGATAACTTTATGTATGAACAAAGGATTGTCTAAATTATTTGAATCATCAGATCTCCCCTTTGTCCACCCCCTCCATCCCCAAGTTTCCTTCCTCCCCCACTCCACTAATGTCTTCCCTCATTCACCTGAAATTCCCTTTGTTTCCCATTTTCTGTTTAGATTCCACATATGAGTGAAATCATACAACCCTTTACTTTCTGTGACTGCCCAATCTTACCATAATATTCTTAAATTACATCCATTTTCCTGAAAATGACATGATTGTGTTCCTTTTTTATGGCTGAGTAGAATTTCATTGTGTGTATATCCTATAATTTCATAAACCATTTGGTTGTTGTTGGACACCTAGGCTGGTTCCATAATTTGGCTATCATGAATTGTGCTGCTATAAACATGGGCATGTGTTTATCACTATAATATTTTAACTTCAATTCCTTTTGAAAGAAAATTAGAGTGCTATGGCTGAATCATTTAGTGGCTCTATTCCCAGTCTTCTAAGGAACCATCACACTGCTCTCCATAGCAGCTTTACTAATTTACAGTCTCAACAACAGTATATAAGGATTTCTATTCCCTCAAATCCTCACCAGCATTTATTATTGTTTGCATTTTTTTGGTGGTACTGGGGATTCTGGAAACCCTTCTACCTCCAGGCTACACTCCCAGACCTATTTTATACCTTTTTTTAAAATTTGGAAACAGGGTCTCTTAAGCCAGAGAGGCTGGCTTCGAATCTGCGCGATCCTCCTGTCTCTGCCTCCCAAGCACGGAGATTACAGGCGTGTGCCATCAAGCCAGGCTAAATGAGTTTTAGCATATTGTTTGCATTTTTTTATGATTGTCATTCTAACTGGAGTTAGTTGGAATTTCAGTGTCAGTTTGGTTTGCATCTCCCTGACTGCTAATGATATTGAACAGTTTTTCCTATATTTTTTGATATTTGTATTTCTTCTTTGAGAAGCCTTTATTCAGATCTATTGCCCATTTTTTATTGAGTTCTTTGTTTTTTCAATATTACATTTTTAAAATTTTTTATACCTTCTAGATGTTAATCCTGTAGCAGAGGAGTAGCTGGTGATGATATTTTTCCATTCTGTGGGCTCTCTAGGTTCTAAATAGTTTTCTTTGCTGCATAAAAGCTTTTTAATCTGATGCCTTTCCATTGATTGATTTTTGTTTTTATTTTCTGAGCTTTGGGTGTCTTACTAAAGAAGTCTCTACCAGAGCCTGGTTGGAGAGTTTTTCTAGTAGTTGCAAAGTCTGGTTTAATTTCTAGGTCTGAGTAGATTTTCTTTTCTTTTTTCTTTTTTCTTTTTGCATAGTGAGGGGTTAGAGTTTAACTCCATTCTGCTACAAACAATTAACAGTTTTCCTAGCACAATTTGTTTAAAAGGCTATCTTCTCTCCAGAGGATATTTTTTCCTTCCTTTTCAAAGATCAGGTAGCTATAAGTGTGAGGGTTTGTTTTTGTATCTTCTGTTCCAAAGCCATGCTATTTTTATTACTATAGCTTTGTAATATAGTTTGAGGTTAGGTATTGTGATGCCTTTAGCATGGTTTTTGTTACTATAAATTTTTGGATTTTTTTGTCTTTCCATATAAATTTTAGGACTATTTTCTATTTCTGTGAAGAATTATATATTTTCTTAATAGGAATTGCATTGAATCTGTACATTAGTCTTTGTAGTATAGCCATTTGATGATGTTTATTCTGCCTATGCAAGAACATAGGAGGTCTTTATGTTTTTAAAATTTCTTTTATTGGTGCATTGTAATTATATCAATGACGTACAAGATGATAGAGGCATACATGAGCACATCACTCATTTAGCCATCTCTGTTTTTTTTAAAAAATATTTTCTATTTGTGAATTAAAATTACACATCATAGTGAGGTTCAATGGGGTATAAATATAAATGCACATAGGTCTTGGAGTATTTTCTTTTGTATATCACCCTGCTCCCTTCTCTTCCTCTGTGCACATGGTATAAAAATTGATAGTAATATATTGCTTTAGTATTATTTAACCTTTTTCTTCCTCAATCCTTCTTTTTCTCCTCCCTATGGTCCTCCCCCAGGATTTCTGGGTAAAACCTTTTCCACATTAGCAACTTAGCATCTATTTGGTTGTTTTGCTGTTATTCACCCAGCACTCAGTACAATGCCTAATGCACAAGAATTCAATAAATTTTTCTAAATGATAAAAATGCAGATGAAATCATTCTTATTTTTAAATCTTCAAATCTCACATTTATCAACCTACAATTTCAGTTCATACCTATCATCTATCATTATTAACACTTGGGAAAACAGCTTTGTGCATTTGAATAGTATTTTCAAGATTCCAAGGAGATTAAGGATGTGCAAGTTTCTGGAACCTGCATCCTCCCCACACACACCTAAATAACTGAGGCTATTAAGATTTTTTCTATCAATTTAACAGTTTGTTCCTGTTGGTTCATGAAATGTTCTACTGGAAAAGGTATCATAACACATTCTAGTTGTAGGAGAGAAAAAAATGTGAGATGCCTGCCCCAAATAGTCTGGTTTTTTTTCCACTTAATAGAAATACCAGGAACTGGAATTGTACAGGGACTAAAATCATACTGGATTTAAGGAACTGAATAAAATGGATTGCAATGTCTTTGCAAGCAGCCAGGGCTTAATTTCCCTTTCAACTATGCTCTTTTCGATACCGTCTAGTCCCTTACATGTGGGCACGACAGTAGTTCCTGATGGGGACTTAATATGAGGCTGGAAATCCCAAGGAAAATTGCAGAAGTTTGAGTATAAGGAGGGCCTAAAATAACTATTTGTGTGTGTGTGTGTGTGTGTGTGTGTGTGTGTGTGTGTGTTACTGGGGTTCCTGGAAACCCTTCTACTTCCAGACTACACTTCCAGACCTATTTTTGTACATTTTTATTTGGAAACAGGGTTTCTTAAGCCAGTGTGGCTGGCTTCAAACCTCTGCAATACCCCTGTCTCTGCCTCCCAAGCGCAGGGATTACAAGTGTGCACCACCATGCCCGGCTAAAATAACTATTTTTAAAAACAATCTAAGTTTGAATCTTTTTGTCAGCCTTATGTATAAACATGTAAACATTTGCCATTGTGCCTGGAATGGCTTTCCTTTCCAAAGCACTTGGAAAAGTCTGTCCACTACTCAAGTTTTTTCTCAATGTTATTTTATCTGTGAAACTTTGCATGCCCTTGGCCCTTACTACATGAAATAACATTTTATTCTAATACTTTACAATATGCTATATTGTCAAAGTATGATTTTTGAAAGGTTAACATGGCATCTATATAAAATACACTGTAAGTACTTTTTCAAAAATTACTTACCTCATTAGTGTTGGAGCCACCAAATGATAAATTGTCTGCAAATAACTTTTTTTTTTTGGTCCTTGGGGTGAAACCTAAGGGGCTTTCTACCTCTGTGCTATACTCCCAGACCTATTTTATATTTTATTTGGAAACAGGGTACCACTAAGTTGCTGAAAGCCTCACTAAGTAGCTGAGGCTGGCTTCGAACCTGCACAATCCTCCTGTCTCAGCCTCCCAAGTATGGGGATTACAAGTGTGCACCACCATGTCTGGTTTCAAATAACTTTTGATGATAGAGAATTGTGTAGTTTGTTGGAAATGAAAGGCTATCAAGAGTTGGCTAAGTTAGAGATAAAATTTGTCAAAGTCCTAAAGGGCAATACAATTTGGTCTTATTTGGGAGTTATTTTTTCCTATGAAACAGAAATTATTTGGATCATTAGATAAAATTTACATATTTTTACATATCTTCAAAGAATCAGTTTTAAATAAAAAGTCAAAGAAAGACATATTTTCCCGGAGAATTAAATGATCCTGGAAGGGGCCTGTTAGGTGGTATACTGGTGTGATATTGAAAAGATTTTCCACCATCCTTTTGACAAATTTCCTCCCTTCCTTATTTCCTTCCTTCCTTCCTTCCTTCCTTCCTTCCTTCCTTCCTTCCTTCCTTCCTTCCTGTTTGTGTGTGGTACAGGAGATTGAAACCAGATGTGCTCTTCCTCTGAGCTATATCTTCAGCCCTATTTTATTTTTTCATTTGAAACAGGGTTTCACTAAGTTGCTGAGGGTATTGCTTAAGTTGCCAAGGCTGGATCAAACCTGTGATCCTCCTGACTCAGCCACCTCCTGAGTGCTGCATCACCACATCTTGCTGTTTTAATACTTAAAAAAAAAACAGTAGTATATCCCAGTGTATCTGGGAGTATTATTACAGCTATAATCTAAAAAACTGACTATGCAACTTAGAGGAAACAAGATTTGTTTCTTATGGTTTCAGGCTCAGTCTGTATAAGGTCAGGGACTGCAGATTTCAGGGCATGGTGGCAGGAATCAGAGAGAGGAAGAACACATGGACTGTGTTCACATCACAAAGGCCAGAAGGGAGGGAGAGAGAGAGAGAAGGAGAGAGGGAGAGAGAGAGAGAGAGAGAGAGAGAGAGAGAGAGAGAGAGAGAGAGAGAGAGAGCGCATAGAGGGAGGGGAAGCCATTTATATAATATCCAAGTCCACACCCCTAGGGACCACCTCCTTCAGCTACACCCTACATACTGGGTCCCACCCAGGTAAATCCATTACAATGTTTATCTACTTCTAGATAAATCATTTCTCAATCACATCAACCCTGAATATTAATAAACATGCTCTTTAGGAGATATTTTATATTTAATTATAACACCCCACAAAAGGTACAGTGTATTTTTCAATTATATGCAGGTCTGATCTATGTCAGAATAGATCACCCCTCCATCACTCCACCAGAGTTTCTCCTTTATTTAGAGTCCTTCCTGGATCCCAATTTCTTCCTAGCTTCCACATAGGACAGAAAACATATGACTTTTCACCTTCTGTGACTGGCTAATCACACTTAGCAAAATACATCATACAATCTTAGGCTTAAACAATGACTCTAAAAACCTGATCTTATCCATGCATGATATATATTGTTGGAGAAGAGGTTTGGGATAGCTGGAGAAATAAAAAAAGATAGATTTAGAGCTTGGGAGCACCAAGCATTTTGACACACCCTTGGCATTCTAGAATGGTAATAACATGGCTGTATTTTAACTGGCTAAGGGTGCAAATGAGGTCTCAATGATAGCATCAAGACAAAGTTCTTGGTTTTGCCTCCATTGCCCTATGTAGCACTTTCCATGCCCTTTCAAAGGGACCTTTTCCACTTAACATTTCTGAGTTTACCTAGAGGATCTCATGTGACTGAAAATATGACCGTCATAGTCACCCTAAATTATTCTACTTCTGAGGCTTGAACTTCTCTGTTGGTGGTGTTTTCTATTCCTGATATAATTTTAACTCCCTGAGGGAAATGGAATATGGAGAAGCCAAGGGAGCTTTCTTTTGATGCTCCCAAAATAATGAACTGCTGTTTATAACTGGGTATCTTTTTTATTTTTTGGTGGTACTGGAGTTCCTGGAAACCCTTCGACCACTGGACTACACTCCCAGACACCTATTTTTTATATTTTTATTTGGAAACAGGTTCTCTTAAGCCAGCGCGGCTGGCTTTGAACCTGTGCGATCTTCCTGTCTCCGTCTCTCAAGTGTGGGAATTACAAGTGTGCGCCACCACACCCGGTTTTTATCATCATTTAAAATCAGCAAGTCTCCCACTTCCCCACCTCTTTCCCCACCTTCACTCCCTCCATCACTCTACTGGAGTTTCTCCTTCTTTATCTAGAGTCCTTTTTGGATCCCAATTTCTTCCTAGCTTCCACATAGGACAGAAAACATACAACCTTTCACCTGTGACTGGCTAATCTCACTTAGCATAATATTCTCTAGTTTCATCAAATGTCATAATTTTGTTCTTCTTTATGGCTAAAATTCCATAGTATGCACATGTCGCAGTTTTGTAATACACTCATCTATTGGTGAACACCAAGGCTGTTTCCATAATCGGCTACTGTGAATTGTGTTGTTATAAACACAGATACATATGTGTCACTAATCTCATGCATGGTAGCCACTTAGCAGGCCTTACCAGTGACCTATATCCCCAGCCCTAGTTACCCAGGGATTATGTTTATAGCTTCATATGCCTGTGAGCCCTTGCCTTAGAGTGAAGGAGATTTTAGTACCTGTTATCCAGTTATTGAGTGTTAATTGATACCAGTTACTATGGAAAAAGGATGAAAAGGAACATACCTGTCCTTTAGGGAGGTAGTTCAAACTGTCTAGTTCAAGTAGAATAAACAAATGAGAAAATAAAAAGATAAAAAGTTAACAAAACACTGTTGGATGTAGACCCAGCTTAAGGCATTTGTTTTGAGATCTTTGGTGCTGATTATAGACCACATTCTTAATTCATTGAAAAATAGCACCAAAAAGAAACCGAAGGATTTCTTTCTCTTCAGAGGGAGCTTGAGTAGAGTTTTTGAACTCAGCATGATGATAACTTGAAGATTTTTTTGTGCTCATATATGAAGTATCTACAAGTTCATGCCGAAATATTTTTGTCTTCCCTCCTGGCAGGTTTTCTTTTTTTTTATTATCATTTTTTTTGCCTGGCAAACAAATTGACTTGGAGATCAATTCAAGAGTTCTTATGCCAGCAGAAATATGTGCCAAATGACTTGTCTGATTTTATAAATCCTTTATTTAAATCCTGTCTCCATTATCTAATTAATCATTGTTTTACCTTCTTTCATCAAAAAGAACAGTATTAAATATTGTTTAATATAAAGAGAAAAACATTATAAAGAAAAACATTTTTTAAAGTAATCAAGATTAGGTGTGAAGTTATGGGGAGGTAAAGATGTTGCAGTGCAAGGGGTTTTAGAGCACAGAAGGTCTAAAGAAAATGCAGCTTTTTTTTTCTGGATCCAGAATGTTTAATGTTTGTTGAAATGTAGCAAAAGGAAAGCATATATATATATTACAGGTTATATATTGTATATATATGAAATATATATTACAGGTTATACATATATAATATATATGCATAAAAGCATATATGTGAATAAAAGTGTATATATACATATATTTATTACAGGTTAGATGTATAAATATTCACTTTTATTGAAAATCAGACCTATATAAATAGTGCAGTACTATCTTCTTTCATCTTTCAATATGAAAATGCAGCTTTTGAAATAAGTGCATAACCAGAAATCAGATCTGTCCTGAAGGAAGGTGTTTCTTTAGTTTCATAATTGTTAAGATAATTCAGGTTAGGAGGTTGTATATCTCTGAGAGTGTAAATAATTATTTTAAAATCCTTTCTTTTATTAGAAATCAGGGAGATGCAAATCTACACAGAGATTCCATATAACTCCAATAAGAATGGCAATCATAAGTCAAATAACAATACATGTTGGTGAGGCTGTGAAGAAATAGGTACTTTTCTACTTTATTGGTGGGATTATAAACTAGTCTAGGAACTATGAAAATCAATGTGGAGAGTCCTTAGAAAACTGGGAATGGATCCACCAAATGATCCAGCCATACCACTACTGGGTATATTTCCAAAGGTATTGAAACCAGAGAACTAAATTAATATATGCAGATTCATGTTCCTAGAAGCACAATTTATATTAGCCAAGTTATAGAACCAACCTAGGTATCCATGAACGGATGAATGGATTACAAATTTATGGGAAATAGGTACAATGGAATTCTACTTAGCAATAAAGAAAAATAAAATTACATCATTTGCAAGAAAATGGAAGGATCTAGAAAACATTATGTTAGAGAGAGAGAGAGAGAGAGAGAGAGAGAGAGAGAGAGAGAGAGAGAAAGGGAGAACTCAAACTAGAGATAAAAAGGGAGACACTAAAGCTAACAGTGCAAAGATATAAAAGACCATTAGGTATTATTATGAAAATTATAAACCAACAAGTCTGATAATCTAGGAGAAATAGACCAATTGCTGGACACATACACTTTACCAAAATTTAATCACAAAAAAGTAGAAATCTGAACACATAAGTAATGAGTAAGAAAATTGAATCAGTTATAAAACATCTCTTTATACTCTTCATGTTGGTAGGATTTTATTGTTGTATAAATCTTGTTGATTGTTATTTGCCTGTTTAGGTTTTCTATGTTCTCTTTGTTCAATTTAGGTAAATTGTATTAGTGTAGATATTTGTCCATTTCTTTTAGAGTTTCTGATTTTTTGGCAGATATATTTCAAAGTAGAACTTGATAATTTTCTGAATTTCTATGGTGTCTATTTTCATCTCTTATTTTATTAATTTGCATCATCATTTTTCTCTTTCTTTGGATAAACTGGCAAAGGGTTTGTTAATCTTATCATCTAAAAACACATTTTTGCTTAATTTGTTGGCATTTTTATTCTTTATTGATTTCTGCTCTAATTTTAACAATTTCCTGCTTTCTGTTGCATTTGGGATTAGTTTTTTTTCTGTTTTTCTAGGGCCTCAAGATACATCATTAGGTTGCTTATTTGGAGTCTTTCTGTTTTTTTTTTTTTTAAGTCATGGGCATTTGATGTTATAAAATTTCTTCCTAAGACCATTTCACGGTGTCTCAGAGATTTTGGTAATTTGTGTCTTCAATATCATTTCATTCCAGAAAATTTTAAATTTTTACCTTATTTTCTTTATTATTCAGTCCTCATTCAAAAGTATATTGTTAGGCCTCCGAGGCTGGGATCGGAGCCTGCCGAGGGGTTAGGCCAGTGCCGGGGCCAGCGGCCGACATCGGAGCCTTCCGTGAGGCAAGGTCGCTACTCCGAGGCCAGGATCGGAGCCTGCCTTGAGGCTAGGCTGGTGCTGGGGCCACAGAGGCCAGGATCGGAGCCAGCTGAGGGGTTAGCCCGGTGTCAGGGCCAGCGAGACCAGAATCGGAGCCTCCCATGAGGCAAGGCCGCTGCTTGAGCCAGCAATGTCTGGATCAGTCCACCGGGTAGCCAGGCCACTACTGGGGCCGTCAAGAGTGGGATCGGTACTTGCAACATGGCATTCACAGAGAAATATCACAGAAAATAAAAACCAGATGCTTCCCCTAATCAGCAAAAACTAGGAGGAAAGGGGCAACAGGACGAGATCGAGCTATAGAAAGGGCCCTATAGTGAAGCAATTAAGGTGACCAATCAGAGGGTATGGAATAGGGGAGGATCAAGCCTCTTTAAAACGCAGGAGGTACATAAACAAATGTATCAAAGTTAATCACCAAACAAGAATGGGATTGAGGGAGGGGGAGGGAATGGGATGGGGCTGGATGAGGGCTAATTGGATGATGTGTGCTTGTATATCCTCTCAAGTCTTGTATTCCAATGTGATATATGATTACAATGCACCAATAAAAATAAATTTAAAAAAGTATATTGTTCAATATCTACCTATCTTTTGTTTTTTTATACTTTTATTGGTGCATTATAGTCTTACATCATAATGTAGTTCATAGTGATATTGGCATACATGCACACAGCACTTGGTAAGATTTCCCATAGCTCCCTTCCCACTCCTCCCATTCCCCATACAGAATACTGAAATTGGCATTGATATTCTCACATATGTACATAATGTCAGTGAGGTATTTCCTTTATTACTTATCCCTCTCTTCTGCCCTCAAGACCACCTCCCTCACTCCACTGGAGTTTTTCCTCCATTGTCTAAATTCTCTCTTGTATCCTAATTACTCTCTAGCTTCCACATATGAGAGAAAACATATGACTGTTTATTTTCTGTGACTGGCTAATTTCACTTAACATAATGTTCTCCACGTCCATCCATTTTCCTACAAATGGCATAATTTTATTCTTCTTTATTGCTGAGTAAAATCTCATTGTGAATATATTTCATAATTTTGTAATCCATTCATTTTTTAATGAACACTTAGGCTGGTTCCATAATTTGGCTATTATGAACTGTGCTGATAGAAACATGGATATGCATGTATTACTATCATATGATTTCAGTCTCTTTGGAAAGATACCCAGGAATGATATAGCTGGATCATATCATAGATCCATTTCCAGTTTTCTGAGGAATCTCCATAGTGGCTTTCTCAATTTTTAATCCCACCAGTAGTGTAGAAGACTTCTATTTTATCATAGTCTCATCAGCATTTATTGTTATTTTAGTTCTTGATGATTGGATTTTGATTGGATTTGCATTTCCGTGATTGCTAATAATATTGAATATTTTTCATGTACTTATTGCTAATTTCTCTATAGCATGTTGTATGGTTTGATGGCATTTACCCAGAGCAGAACTTCTTTAATTGGAGTTAATCCTCTAAATCGCCTATCTACTAAGTTGATGTCATTTTCGAATTCCTTTGTTTTTATTTCAATAATATTAAACAGCAGGAATAGATTTCATCTCAGGAAACCACTTTGTTCATTAAGAAGCAGTGACTCTTCCTTCAAGTCCTAACAAGCAATTGTAGCAATTCAGTCACACCTTCAGTCTCTACTTCAAACCCTGGTTCTTTTCTTGCTATTTCCATGACTTTATTGCTTCCTCCAGTCTTGGGGTCCTCAGAGTATTCCATGATGTTTGCAATCAGCTCCTATTTTGACCCTCTTGTGTGAATCACAAATGTTCTCAGTGGCATTTAGAGAGGTAAATCCTTTCCAGAAGATTTTTCAATTTACTTGGCCTGAATCTATCAGCAGAATCACTATCAATAGCAAGTATAGCCTTAGGAAATGTACTCATTAAA
The DNA here is from genome assembly GCF_963383645.1 of Muscardinus avellanarius. NCBI lineage: Eukaryota > Metazoa > Chordata > Mammalia > Rodentia > Gliridae > Muscardinus > Muscardinus avellanarius. The sequence goes on along the minus strand of NC_137790.1, from coordinate 50,805,304 downwards.
TAATAAGATTTGAGCTGGGCATGGTGTCACATGCTTGTAATCCCTGTGCTTGGGAGGCTGAGACAGGAGGATTGCACAGGTTCAAAGCCAGCCTCAGCTACTTAGTGAGGCTCTCAGCAACTTAGTGAGACCTTGTTTCCAAATAAAATATAAAATAAGTTTGGGAGTATAGCCCGGAGGTAGAAAGCCCTTGAGTTCCACCCCCTGGTACCACCAAATAAATAAATAAATAAATAAATAAATAAGAGTTGAAAGTTGAAATGTCTTCTTGATCTGTGGGCTGCAGAATGGATGTTGTGTTCACAGGCGGAAAGACAGCATTCACCTGGTTGCATACCTTCATCAGGGCTCTTGGGTGATGAGATGCGCTGTCAATGAGCAGTAATATTTTGAAGGAAATTTTCCCACCTTATCAGTAGGTCCCAAGTGTGGGCTTAAAACATTCAGCAAACTGTGTTGTAAAGAGATGTTCTGTCATCCAGGATTTGTTTTTCCCTTTGTGGAGCACAGGGAAGAGTAGATTTAAAATAATTCTGAAGGGCTCTAGGCTTTTCAGAATGGTAACTAAGTACTGACTACAACTCAAAGTCACCAGCTGCATTAGCTTCTAACAAGAGAGTCAGCCTGTCCCTGGAAACTCTGAAGTCAGGCATTGCTTTTCATGCTGTGAAAGTCTTAGATGGCATCTCCTTTTGATATAAAGCAGTTTCATCTATACTGAAAAACCTGTGTTGTTTGTGTTTTGAATGATTGCCATGCTAGTTGGACTTAGGTGAAATCTCAGGGTAGTTTTGATTTGCATTTCTATGATTGCTAAAGCTGTTGAACACTTTTTCATACATTTTTTGGTCATTTGAATTTCTTCTTTTGTGAAGTATCTATTTAGTTCACTTGCTCATATTTTGATTGGGTTGTTTTCTTAGCAATGAATTTTTTGAGTTCTCTGTATATTATAGATATTAGTCCTCTACTGGAGGAGTAGTTGGCAAACATGTTCCTCCATTCTGTCAGATCACTTTTGAGGTTCTTGATAGCTTCCTTTGTTGTACTGAAGCTTTTCAGTTTGATGAAATCCCACATATTGATATTCTTTTTAAATTCGTGTGCTTTTGGGTCTTGTTGAGAAAGTATTCTTTTAACCTTTGCCTCTGTGTTGCAGTGTTGTACCTATACCCTCTTCAAGAAACTTCAAGGTCACTGGTCTGATTTCTAAGTCTTTGATCTATCCGGAATTGACTCTTATACAGGGTGAGAAAGTGGTGTTTATGTCCATTTTTCTGAATATGGTTAACCAGTTTTGCCAACACCATTTGTTGAAGAAGCTATCTTTTCTTCCAGTGTATGTTTTTGGTCCCTTTGTCAAAAATCAATTGGCTGTAAGTGTGAGGATTTGTTTCTGAGTCTTTAATTCTGCTCCATTGGTCTATGTGTCTGTTTTTGTGCCAATACCATGCTGTTTTTTCATTTTTAAATTATACTTTTTACTTTTGTTGAATGGTAGGTAACTTATAAAAGGAGTAATACAATTGAATACACAATATTGTTATAGACAAAGATGCCAGTTTCTACATAATATTGTTTTTTTTAAATTTCTTAGCTATAATTAAATTGTACTTTTTCCTGTTAGGATTTTGTCATTGGACTTTTGTGGTTACTGGGAAATTGGGATTTTCATTTTTGCATCTGTATTATGAAATGGTGATGACTGTACTTTTTGGAATGTATTCCAATTTAGTTCTATTTGGACAACCTGATTTTTCTAGTTGACTAAGCCATATTTTTAAAAGCTAACATTTTTCAGGACAAAAAAATCTATAATCTTCTACATATTTTTTCAAATTCTTTAAATAGCGATACCCTCCAATGTCTTATAACACAGCAAATATGATTTTTTTTTTTACCAAATGGGATGTGAGAAAAGTAACAAAATATTGTGATCCTCAACTGAGAAATAGCTCAATCACTTAAAGTACATTTTAAACCTAAGAATAGATAAATTAATATACTATCATTTATTTCCTAGATGAGATTGAATATTAACCTATGTATTAGCTTCCTATAGCTGCTATAACAAGCGATCAAAACTTTAGTAGCTTAAAGTGACCACAATTTATTCTCATATAATCCCCAAGGCTCAGAATTCTGAAGCCAGTTTAATTGTTCTGAAATCCAAGGTGTTGGCAGGGTCATGCTCCCTCTGGAGGTTCTTGGGGAGAATCTGCTTTCTTGTCTTTCCAGCTTCTAGAGCAGCATTTCCTGCATTCCTTGGAGTTTGTTTCCTTTCCAAGTCTTCAAATCCAGCAGCATACCACCATACCATTTTGCTTTTGCTGTCTTTTGGATTTCTTATTCTGAAGTGTGTGGCATCTCCCTCTGCCTTCCTCTCATAAAAATATTCAGGAGTGTGATTAAGACACATCTGGGTATTCTAGGATATACTCCTTACCTCAAAACACTTCATCACACCTGTGAGATTATATGATCCTATTTTCCATATAAGATAAGACTCAGAGATTTTGAGATATAGATATCTTTTAGGGAAGCACAACTCTTTGGAAATTTAAAAAGAAAATTAAAATTGTGAACATCATAGATGTCTTTCAATCTTAGTTTTATAAACAAAATTTAAGTTTATCATGATTCTCCTGTTTTAATTTATACTAACTGTTCCATTTTGTTCTTTACCATTTTGTCCTTTGTTAGCCACTTCCAGCTTGACTTTTGCTCCATGCTGTTGATAGATGCAATGCTTCTGATAGTTTGTCTATGACCACTAAGCCAAATTCTAGAGCATCTCCCTTGGGCGCTCATCCTTTTCAACCTCCTTGACACACAGACCGTTTATTAATACACAACACACTCTGTTTTTAAAGTTCCCGAAACACACACTTATCTACTAGCTCCTCTTTTTTCATCCTAATCACTGTACGCAGTTCTTTTCTGTCTTTTGGTGTTTTTAGTCTCTTTCCCGCCCTATGATACTGAAATTATTTGAGGTTCTGTAAAGAGTTCTTGATTTCTTCTTATTACTCAGGTTCTTTATCCTCTCTTGAGTTTGAGTATGTTGGGCAAGACTTGCAACTCTTTACCTCTCAATATAAATTCTGGATGTACACCTGTGACCATTATTTTCTTGCTCCCTAAACGTCCCATCCACACAGATATCCTGAAGTTTTTTCAAATTCAGCTTTTGTGAAAACAAATATTACTTCTCAGACTTTTATTTTTTTCTTCCAATTTTCATGCAGGTTAATAATACCAATATTAGGCGAGAAATTTTGATATCATTCCTTGCTACTAGGCTTTGTTAGGTCCCTTTCATTCTTAATATTTTTTTCTTAGTTCTTTTACCTCAGTAGTGAGGAATAGCGATACTCATTGTGTGGCCTATGGATCAGTAACATCTAGGAGCCTATTAGAAATGCAAAATTTGGGTCTTATCTTCAACATTTAATGAATTAGAATCAGTATTCAAGCTGTAGTTTAGGGAGCTCCAGGGACTCAAATGGATTATCAGTGGAGCATACTAATCACTGCACTCCTTTTGAGCCTAAACTGGCATCATTTCATGTTTAGATTACTCCAAAAGCTTATTTATTTATTTATTTATTTATTTATTTATTTATTTATTTATTTATTTTGTGGTACTGGGGATTGAACACAGTGGGATTTTACCACTGAGATACACCACCAGCCCTATTTTTTTATTCTTTTATTTTGAAACAGGATCTCATTAAGTTGCAGAGGGCCTCGCTAAGTAGCTGAGGCTGGCCGAGAACCCAGACTCCTGTTTCAAACTCCCAAGTACTGGGATTACAAGTGTGTGCCACCATGCTGGGCTCAACATTAGACATCCATTATTGATTAATGCAATTCCAATTTTTATTTTCTCTTTAAATCACATATTGTGTTTGCTTTTCTTCTTCCCTTCTTTTTTTATTGTCCCCAGCCTACTATACTTAGTTTCTTCAGTAGTAATCTTCAAAAAAGAACGCCTGTTCTTTTTAGGAAAGTTGATAATATAAAAAATAATAGGAGAGAATAGAGGTATGGACTAACATCCTCAAACTAAATTTGGGTTGCAAATGTGAGGGGGGATTCCAGCATTTAATGCATTTTTGAAGTTTGTCCTGTAGTATCAGTTTGTGTGTGTGTGTGTGTGTGTGTGTGTGTGTGTGTGTGTGTTACTGGGGATGGAACCCAGAGGCATTCTATTTCTGAGATACGCCCCAGCCCTATTTTTTATTTTGAAACAGGGTCTCACAGTTGCAAAGGAACTCACTAAGTAACTGAGGCTGTCTGTGAACCACAATCCTCTTGTCTCAGACTCCTAAGTACTGGGATTACAAGTGTGAGCCACCACGGCAGGAGGTAACAGTTCTTTTTTTAAAAGGAAAATAATTTAAATAAGTTTTTTGTAAGCCCATTAAAAGAAATAATGTCACCACATCACTTTTTTAATGCAGTTAGAATTCACAGTATTTGTTTATATGAGAAAATCACACTTTTCTATTTCAACCTTAAGCCCAACAACAAAGAGAAGGAGATCTTTTTATTGGATACTGACATTTGAAAAGAATTTGAAAAGGAGAGTTTACAAATAATTCAGGTACACAATTGATACCTACCACTCCTAAATATATATTGTACATATAATACATATTTATTGTATATTGTGTGTATAATATATATTTATTGTATATATAATGTATATTTATTATATATATTTATTATAAGTATATATTAAAAATATGTATATAGTGGTTCTGGGACAAAATCAGTAGATATGAAGATCAATATGGAAGTTCTTTAAAATAGTGGAAATGGAGCCATTCCCATTTGACCATTTGATGCAAACATACCATTCCAGGGGATCTTCCCAAAGCAATAGAAACCAGGTTACTAGAGGGAAACATGCATTTCCATGTTCATAGCAGTAGAATTCAAAATAGCCAAACTAGGAAACCAGCCTAGGTTCCATCAATAGGTAAATGGGTTATGAAATTGTGTACACACAAACTTTTACCCAGCCATAAAAAGAAAAAACAGTCATGTCAGTTGCAGGAAAATGGATAGAACTTGAGAATATTATGCTGAGACTGGCTGGTCATAGACAATGAAGGGCCATTTGTTTTTACTCATATGTGAAAACTAGAAAGAAACTGGTAAACAAAGAAATGAGGAAACACATTATTGGAATGGGAGAAGGGGACTCAGAGAGGGAGGTGAGGAGGAGAAAGGGGAGATCGGTTGATAGAAACTTTTCAAAGAATCTCTTGTTCATACACAAAGTGATCTGTATCAATGTAAATATTATCTATGGAGAGCGAGGGGTAGGGAGGGACCTAGAGGAAAACACAATGAATACTGTATGCATGAATGTTTCTGTCACTTATATAATATATAGTTACAATGCAATGATAAAAATAGATGATAATTCTATATTTTTAAAAAAGTCATTCTGAGCCAAGATCAAGTTATTGAAGTATTTGCTGAAGTGGCTTAGCTCTCTGATCATTTTTAATTTAAAAGCTATTTAAACTTTTAAACTTTTCTGAAGATTACTTGATGTATTGAACTAGTGATTTTTTTTCCACAGAAGAAGCTGGCAAGGTAATAAGAGCCAAACAAAATAGGTTATCCTGATTCCAACCCTTAATGTATAAAATTATTGGTTTCACAGTTGGGTATTTGGCAACCAATAAAAATTTTTGTGGCTTGCCATCCATTTATTTTAAAACCATAAGTAATAAGGAAAGGACAAAGAACAATAATGAAACAAAACTCTCAATGCATGGCCTAAAGAGTACAGAATGTTCTTTAAATATTTCAAAACAGATTTTCTTCTTCTTTATCTCTCCTTTCTTTCCTTCTTCTCTTCCTTTTTCCTATTGTTAAATTGAAGAAGTAAGCATACTCATATACGTGTGAGTGAGTGAGTGAGTGAGTGAGTGTGTGTGTGTGTGTGTGTGTGTAAGGTTCTGGGAGTTGAATCCATGGACATTCTACCTTAGCTATACCTCCAGCCCAATTTTATTTTTTTATTTTGAAACAGTGTCCCACTAAATTGTGAAGCTGCCCTCAAACCTGAGATTCTTCTGTCATGTGCCATCATGCCCAGCTAAAGATTAAACTTGATAAGTTTCCGACAAATGTAGTTTAGACCCCATTTGTACTATGGATTGAACTCAGGGCCACTCTACCTCTGAGGTACACCCCAGCTCTTTTTATTTAGAAACAGTGTCTTGTTAAGTTTGCTGAGGCTGGCCTCAAGTTGACAATATTCTTGTCTCAGCCTCCCAAGTTTGGGGTTACAGATATGTGCTACCATGCCTGACTCACATTTATAAATTTATCTCATGCACATATATTATTAGAATCACATTTTAAATATAGGTTTCATTGATTTTAGTTAGTATATTTATAAAGCAATTCCCAACACTTATTTCAGGGGCCAATTCTAGAGGACAATCCTTGGCACAGTACATGAGTGGGAAAATTATTTTCTTTCAGTTTAAGGCTTTTTTAAGAAATTTAAACTGACACACAAAACCACAGAGAAACATATTGTTGCCTGAAAGTAAAATTGTTAAATGGGCACATTACTAAATAAGCAGAAAATGAACAAAGTTATTATATTTTGAATCTGGAATGTCCCCATAAAAGTTCATGTGTTGAAAGCCTGTTCTCTACTGCGGTAAGCTTCAGAGGTGGGGCATGGCTGGAGAATGTCAGCTGCTGGGGCGTAGCCTTTGAGTATATATGTTCCTGCTCCTCTCTCCCCCAATCTCTCACTGCTTCCTAGCTTTCCTCTGCCACACTCTGCCACCATGATGGTTCTGCTTTGGGGCCAGCTGACCATGGTCTGAATCCCTGAAACTGTGAGCAAAAAAACTTTCCTTCTCTAACTTGTTCTCATCAGGTATTTTGGTCTCAGCAGTGAAAAGCTGACTCAGTTATCCTCAGTTGGGAAGACTCGGAGTTCTTTACTATTTTGCTCTGGTGAATGTCTACTAGCTCTGTGCAGGTTGGTGAAGTGCCAGACTAACGTTTATACAAAGTTGTGTTTATATGACATTTAGCAACCATTGGCACATGTCTCTTTGAAGTTTATTATAAGCAACATAAGTCAAACTTTGTGAAATGAATACCCTGTGGTAGCTTTCTACTTCTGCTGGCACATTTTAAAAGCCCCACTTGCCTGTCTCAATATAGAACCCTTAGGAGTCCCTGGGCGGTGAGCAAAGCTACCTGACAGCCTAGAATATGATCCCATGCTTTAAACTCTATCTAATCTCATTTCAAATCCACTTCACATCAATGATCTATTTTGTCATATCCTCATAGGTTTTTTCAAGCACATTCATATTTTGAAAAAATTAATTTCTACTATATAGTGTTTTAAATTCTCATTTAACTTTTGTCCCATTATGGTAAATCTCATGATGTCCTTCATTGTTACTTGGAATGTTTAAATATTGTAACAACTGCTCATAACAACCAAATGTTCTTTGTACAGTTCTCTATTTCTCAATCTTCCCTTCAGTTATGTTGGGCTGTGTGACTGGTTCTAGTAAAACACACACATCAGGCCATGTCATTTAAGGACCAATGTGTGTTTATACCATATCTTCCTCTCCTTTTTCCAAGTAACTGGTCAGGTCCTTAGTCTAGCAATGGAGTCTGTTTGGCATTACCTAAGATACTTACTTGGCATCAGAAATCGTCATTACCATTTCATCTGAGTATGAAATTAAGTAATATATTCATAAGTACTACAATAGTTGGTATATGAACACTCTGACTATAGATAGGTATATAAGAACATAACACATTTAGTTTAATAATTGGAGAAAGTCAAGTCTTAATTGGCAAGAGGGGTTAGTTTATAAACCACTTACTTATTTTTAACCAAATTTGATATTCATGTATTCATTGAGTATTTATTGAGCAACAAGTATGCCAGGAATTCAGGAGCTGGAGATAGGATGGAAAATAAAAAAATGTGGCTCCTGATTTAATGAAATTTTAGACTAATGGGAAAGAAAGTCACTCAAAAAATAACACATCACTGAATTTGAATAAAGTGATGTAAGTTCTTTGGCAGCAAGAGCTTACAGGGACAGATAACAAAGTAATCTAACTTACACTAGAAAGCCAGAAAAGGCTTCCCTCTAGTTGTTAGAAGCTGAGGAACTAGGTAACTAAGTGAACAGGGATGAAGAGAGCTAAGCATATGAAAAAGTACTGTATTGGGGTACTGTGGGAGAGCTGGACCCATTTGAAGAATTAGAATATGAGTGTGGAAAAGTTCAGAGAATTAGAGGAGCTCTGTGAAATGAGTCTAAGGAGTAGGTAGCCAGGCACCACACTGCAGGGTTTGGTAGACTATGCTAAGAATTTTGGTCAATAGCCTAAGAACAATGGGAAGGCATTGAATACATTCAAGCAAGGAATCATAAAAACGAGGGTTGTATGCATAATCACTTTTGTGTTTTGTAAAGATGACTCTGGCTGCAGAGTGGAGAGCAGATTGGAGAGAGTCCAAGGTGAAGGTGGAAAGATCTGTTAGGAGACTAGTGCAGTAGTTCAGGTAAGGAATCATGGCAGCCTGACTTAGAGGTGATAGTGGAGACTTGTGTGGATTAAAGAGACATTATATAGCAATATTAATGATGAGTTGAATGTAGGAGAGGGTTTGATGAGTATCAAAGACAAATTCAAGATTTTATGGCTCACCTATATCTTGGTACATGGCAGGTCCATTCACTGAGATAGGAAACATAAAGAAGATTAGTTTCAGAGGTTAAAAAAATGAGATATAGTTGGAGATGCCTTAGTCATCCAAGGATGTTAAGAGACACTGTACATCTGGGTTAGTATTGGACTTATAATATTGAGCTTACAGACAGGTAACTGAAACCTGACAGATGAGAATGCTCCTATAATGGAGACAGAAAGAGGGCTGTATCTTGAAAACACAGGGAAGGAGTTCTTTAAGAATGAAGAACTGATCCTAGGTGTTGAGTATGGTCAAACTAGAAGAACTAGGAAGAGCACTGAAAAATATTCATTGTCTTTAGAAACACCACAGTCCTCATTTTGTTATCAAGACCCTCTTGGATGAGAGATGGAATAGAAACAAATTTGAAGGGTTAGGTAGTAGGTTGGAAGTAAGAAAATAAGACTGCAGCCAGTTCCAGATAGGTATGGCCATTATATTGAGAAAAAGATAACAGCTAGAGAGCCATGTTCATGACAGAATTTCAAGTAGGATGTCACACGTTGATGAGATGTCTGGAGAGGTTTAATACTATCACTGAGAAGCATAATTTGGAAGAAAATAGAAAGACTTCAGGAAATTCCAGATAGGTATGACTCTTACATAGAGAAAAAGATAACAGCTGGAGAGCCATGTGCATGACAGCATTTTAAGTAGGGTAGTCCAGGTTAATTAAATGTCTTTAGAGGTTTGATACCATCACTAAGAAGCAACAAAATATGCATTTGTAATTTAGACCTAAGGCTCATTGGCTTCATTAGATTGCAGCTCAAGACCCTTTCCAGAGGGAGCATTCTTTTAATGCTAATTCCATGACACTCATGACATTTGCCTTCTTTCTAGAGATCCAGGGTGAAGGCTGCACATAGTTTATTATGAGAATAAGCAAAACATGAATATGTTTACATTATTTTCATAGGTGAATATGTTTATATTATCTTCACAGCAATATTGTCTGGTGTAATGTTTAAAGATTATATTGCCCACATTGAAGAAAAGTTGGCTCAAGCTTTCTGTGATTACATTTTTTCTGTAGCAGGTCAGAAGGGATGAGTAAGACTTAGAATAGAGCTGGCAGAACATTTTTTGCATTCACTATGCAGTTAAAATTATAATTATATAGCAGTGATTTTTCTACTGTGTTAAGACAGTTAAAAATAGTCAAGAAAACCAAGGATCAGCTTTCAGCTTCCAAGAGCCTATTTTAAGTGTTGTTTGTGAATGTCACAGGGGATGTTTCTAGCCCACTGTGCAGGGAACTCAATGCTCCTTTCTCATCTTTATATTTTCTAGTTTTTATTATAAATGACAGTGTCATTGTTTATAATTTTGTCGACATTCTGGAGAACTCTTTCTGTGGATCATATTACACTCTTCTGTTTCTCTCTGTTTTATACTTTCACTATGACTGTCTGATGTTCATCTTGAGATGCTTCTAAATTTTCTTTTTCATCTTCACATTTTTGTTAGTATCAGTTAACTTCCTACATTTATATAAATGCCTGTAATGTTCATATTTTAACCCAGACTTTTCCCCCAGATACTTCTCAACCTGTCTTGATAGAGTTTCCTAATAGCATCTCTCAGTATCCGTATCTTCTTTTTTCAAACCAGTTATCAATTTCCCTTCTTGATTTTCTGCTTCTATGAGATCATCCTTCCATTTACTTGGGCTCCAGCAGGGCCATCTTTCATTACTTTTTTCTTGTCACCAATTCAATGAGGTATCATTAACTATAAGTTAAGTAAATACAGGTACATGGCATCAAATCAGTAGAAAGGAGCGTTAAAAAGTAGTAATTTTATTTTTCTTCTTTTTTTTGTTACTGGGAATTGAACCCAGGGGCATTCTACTTATGAGCTACATCCTCCAGCTCATTTTATTTTTATTTTTATTTTTTTGCCTTCCAATTTTAATGTTTTAGATTCTATCACTCATGTACCCCTGCTTTAGATTTTGTGCTATCTTCCCCACCTCTCCTCATTTTTTAATTTTTATTTTTAATATATATATTTTTATTGGTGCATTGTAGTCAGACATCACAATGGAATACAAGACTTGTGAGGATATACAAGCACACATCATCCAATTAGCCCTTATCCAATTCCCATCCCATTCCCTCCCCCTCCCTCGATCCCATGCTTGATTGGTGATTAACTTTGATACATTTGTTTACATACATCATGAGTTTTAAAGAGATTCCATCCTCCCCCATCCCATCCTCTCTGATTGGTCACCTTAATTGCTCCTCCATAGGGCTCTTTCTTCAATTAGATCTCCTCCTATTACCCATTTCTTCCTAGTTTTTGCATATTAGGGAAAGCATCTGATTTTTTATTTTCTGTGATATTTCTCTGTGTATGCCGCATTGCAAGTTCTGATCCCACACCTGAAGGCCCTGGCACCGGCCTGGCCACCCGGCAGACTCTGATCCTGGCCTCGCTGGCTCCAGCACCGGCCTTGCCTCACAGCAGGCTCTGATCCCGGCCTCACTGGCCCCAGCACTGGCCTAACCCCTCAGCAGGCTCCAATCCTGGCCTCGGAGGCCGCAGCACTGGCCTAGCCTCATGGAAGACTCCAATATTGGCCTCGCTGGTCACAGCACAGCCCTAACCCCTTGGCAGGCTCTTATCACAGCCTCAGAGGCCCCAGCACTGGCCTTGTCTCACAGCAGGCTCCAATCCCAGCCTCGCTGGCCCTGGCACCAGACTAACCCCTTGGCAGGCTTCGATCCTGGCCTCGGAGGTCCCAGCACTGGCCTTGCCTCATGGCAGGCTCTGATCCCAGCCTTGCTGGCCCTGGCTCCGGCCTCACCCCTCAGCAGGCTCCAATCCCAGCCTCACTGGCCCCGGCAATAATCTAACCCCTTGGCAGGCTCCAGTCCTGGCATTGGAGGCCCCAGCACTGGCCTTGCCTCATGGCAGGCTCCGATCCTTACCTTGTTGGTCCGGCTCTGGCCTAACCTCTCAGCAGGCTCTGATCCTGGCCACGGAGGACCCAGCACCGGCCTAGCCTCACAGTGGGCTTCGATATTGGCCTCGCTGGTCACGGCACAGCCCTAACCCCTTGGCAGGCTCCGATCACGGCCTCAGAGGCCCCAGCACCGGCTTTGCCTCACAGCAGGCTCCAATCCCAGCCTCGCTGGCCCCAGCACCAGCCTAACCCCTTGGCAGGTTCCGATCCCAGCCTTGGAGGCCCCAGCACTGGCCTTGCCTCACAGCAGGCTTCGATCCTAGCCTCACTGGCCCCGACACTGGCCTGACCCCTTGGCAGGCTCCAATGTGGCCTAGCTGGCCCTGGCACTGGCCTCACCCCTCAGCAGGCTCCGGTTCTGGCCTCGGAGGCCCCAGAAACAGCATTGCCTTACAGCAGACTCTGATCCTGTCCTCAGTGGCCCCGGCATTGGCCTCACTCCTCAGTAGGCTCCAATCCCGGCCTCGGAGGCCCCAGCACCAGCCTTGCCTCACAGCAGGCCCCAGTCCTGACCAGGCTGGCCCCGGCACTGGCCTCAACCCTCAGCAGATTTCGATCCTAGCCTCAGAGGCCCCAGCTCTGGCCTTGCCTCATGGTAGGCCCCAATCCCAGCCTCGATGGCCCTGGCACTACCTTAACCCCTCAGCAGGCTCTGATCCTGGCCTCGCTATCCCCAGTACCAGCCTCACCCCTCGGCAGGCTTCAGTCTGAGCACACTCTTCACACTGCATGTTGTCCCAAGTTCCCAAGCATGTGCGGTGGTAGCGTTCTGCCTCTGGGGTTATTTCTTCAAAAGATCCAGGTGTGTTGCATCAGATCTCTGCCTTCCCTAAGTACTGGCTGCTGCTGTTGCTGCTGCCTCCACCATCTCAATTCTTTCCCAAACTCTTTTCCCACACTGCCTGTTGTCCAGTATTCCTGAGCATGCGCAACAGTAGCATTCCACCTTTGGGACAATTTCTTCAGAAGATCATGGTGGGTTGGATCAGATCTCTACCTCTCCCAAATACAAGTCTTCACTGCCACCATAGCCACTGCTGCCAACACCGCCTTCCTCCTAGGTCTCCACTGAGCTCCCTCCTTACAGATGATGTCCAGGATTCTTAAGCATGTAAGGAAGAAGCAGTCCCCCTTTGTGGGAAATTTTTCCAATAGTTCCAGGTCAGTTGGATATGTTTTGTCTGCATCTCCAGAATCCTGGCTGCCACTATGCCCATCTTGACCACTCTCCAATATTTTTTCTTTTTCTTTTTTTTTGAATAAGAGAAGGCAGTGTGTGTGGTTTGAAGAGGTTGTGGGATCAGGCACTTGGTAGCAATGGATTTTTTCTCCCTTCCAAGAATGAGTCCCACAGCTTCACTGCACAGAGCTGTCCTAAGCGCATCACAGTCCAGCGCAGCACAGCAGTGCTGAATTCCTCAGTACCTGCGACTTGGCCTCCTGCCCAGCACCGGGCCTTCCCGGGAGTGGGCTGGGCCTCCAGCCCCCAGTCCAGAACCGGGCCTTCCTGGGAGTGGGTAGGGCCGCCGGCTCCCAGCCCGGAACTGGGCCTTCCCGGGAGCGGGCCAGGCTGCCTGTCACGAGCCCAGCTCTGGGCCTTCCACTTTATTTTTATTTTGAAACAGAGTCTCACCTAAGTTGCTGAGGGTATCACTGAGTTGCTGAGGCTGGCCTCAAACATGAGATCCTCCTGTCTCAGCCTCCCAGATACTGGAATTACAGGTGTGTGCCACCACAACCAGCTAAAATCAGTCATTTTATACTTGCTTCTCCAACCTCCACTTCAACACTCAGAAGAAATAAATTTTAACTCTTTTTTATTTTAGTGGTTGCTTAAAAAACTGTGGGAAATGTGCTTATACCTCGACTTATTTTTTGATCCATCAATTGCAAACTCTGTCTATTGATTCCCAATATATAAGATGAGTTTTTATATTCTTTGTCCTTCCTCTTCTGATGTTTTGTATACTTGAATTTTTAATTATTTTATTCTTATTTTTCTTTCTTCTTTCTTTCTTTCTTTCTTTCTTTCTTTCTTTCTTTCTTTCTTTCTTTCTTTCTTTCTTTCTTTCTGAATGATACTGGGGTTCCTGGAAGCCCTTCTACCTCTGGGCTCCACTCCCAGACCTGTTTTTTTAAATATTTTTATTTGGAAACAGGGTCTCTTGAGCCAGCGAGGCTGGCTTCGAACCTGCGCGATCCTCTTGTCTCCGCCTCCCAAGCGCAGGATTACAAGCGTGCACCACCATGCCTGGCTTTTTTTTTTTTTTTTGTTACTTTAATTACTGTAAGCATCTGTTTTTGTCCTTTGACTCTTTATTATTTTTTTATTGGTGCATTGTCGTCATACATCTTAATGGAATAAAAGACTTGTGGAGACATACATGCACACATCAACCAATTAGTCTCCTCTTTGAAAATGAGAACACCATGCCCCTACCTTCCTTCTACATTTATTGTAGTCCACCATTGCCTTCTCTCTGCAACCACTTCTAAGCTTTCTGTATTTGATTATCTCTAAAAATTGAGAACCAATAACTGCTGCCTACATCATCATCATCATCAGCAGCAGCAGCAGCAGCAACAGCAGCAACAGTGGAGATTAAACCCAGGGCCATCCTACCACTGAATACACCTCCAGAAATCCTTATTTTTTATTTTTATTTGCTGGGTAGTAAATGCCTATGCTGGGGCAGAAGTCTCCCATTTATCAGTGGATCTCAACAGATCCTTCAGTGGATCTCTTGTTTTGAGCCCACTGCATACTCATGTCCTCAACTCACATCTGTTGACTCCAGCTCAGTCTTTCTTTAGTTTTCCTGGACAATAAATGGTGGCCATGTCCTCCACAGTTAAATTGTAGCTGGGCCTCTCTCTGTTTTACCTGAAAACTCATTTTACATTTAATATGTTTGTTGAATTTCTTATTCATGATTGGAACTGTTTTATTTTTATTATTATGACTTAGTATTTTTAATACCTCTATGTCTTTGTTTCCATGCATCTAGAGGAAAATGGAGCAAAGCGCATGTGTCAGCACACTGCGTTAAATCTTAAACCTGTCAGGAGGCTCCTTAAGTCACAGTGATTGTCCTGCTTACTTATGTTTTGATTTCTTCTTTTCTAATCTGCCTTGAATCCCCCAGCCAAACATTTTTTCCCCATCATACTCTGGTAGTTGCTGCCTGTAATATCTTCCTGCCACATTTCAATTTGTTTGTGTGTATTATCAAGTAAATCTCCTGCACTGCCTCCTTGTGCTGAGGATGACTCTCAGCACTCATCATTAGCATTTGAGTTCTTCTGCAATTATATAGGTGCACTTTACAGATTCGACTTTGCCCAAGATAAAGTTGTTTAATAAAATTGATTAATTTCCTGTTTTCAGAATGCTCTAATATTTGAGCAAGCTTCTCTTCTTGGCAAGAAAACATGTTACTGATCTAACTTGGTTAAGAATAAAAGGGCTCTCTCCAGGTCTGCTCTAAATTACTTTTCTGATTATAATCTCTCTAATTAGCATAGATACTTCCCATTTTAGTAATTAACTTTATTTTGTAACTTCAGTTTTTTTTTATTTTTATTTTTGGTGGTACTAAGGTTCCTGGAAACCCTTCTATCTCTGGGCTACACTCCCAGACCTATATTTTTATTTGGAAACAGGGTCTCTTAAGCCAGTGAGGCTGACTTCAAACCTGCGCAATCCTCCTGTCTCAGCCTCCCAAGTGTGGGGATTACGAGCCTGTCTGCCACGCCCGGCCAGTCTTTTTTTTTTTTTTTAATTCGTCATACAGTCATAAACATTTGCAGGTTGATCTGGGAAAAATATTCAAAGTCAAATAGAATAAGGAACACGCGGAGATCTATAAAAATTATCAGTATTTTAAATTGTGCTTATCATTATTTTAAATTATTCTTAGCCTATTCATGTCCTTTTTTTATTTATTTATTTTTTGTGTTACTGGGGGTGGAACCCGGGGGCTTTTCTATCTCTGGGCTATACTCCCAGACCTATTTTATACTTTATTTGGAAACAGGGTCTCACTAAGTTGCTGAGAGCCTCACTAAGTAGCTGAGGCTGGCTCGAACCTGTGCGATCCTCCTGCCTCAGCCTCCCAAGCATGAGGATTACAGGCGTGTGCCACCATGTCTGGCTATTCATGTTCTTTTAAATAGACATGTCTTTTAAAAGAAAGCAGAAATGAAAATTTGTCAAATAAAAATTGTTTGAACCCCTACATAATAGATATCCTTGGAAATCTTAACGCCAGTATCTTCTAAATTTTTCTTTTTGTTGTTTCTCTTCCTTGTAGAGTTTATTCTGAAAAGTTTTAATAACACACAAATGTAGAGATTATCTTAATAGAAAACAACTAGATTCCATATTTTCTTTTTCATTCAAATTATGCTATTGTAGCTGAAGGAATCCAGCTTCATTGCTATAGTTAGGGTGGATAAGTAGAATGGAGAGGCAGATAGGGAATCTAGTGGTCTTCTAGTGATCCAGATACCAGAGATTTGTAAGGAGTGTAAAATAGTGTCATGCTTTTTATTAAATAGTTTTTGTTTCTGGAAATATGTCTTTCACATACAGATTCTTTTGTCTAAAGGGAAGTTGTCTTTATAACTAGGAAAAATAAGTTCATACAGGTGTGATATGGAACAATTAGTTGGTATTGAAGATATCAAACCAATAGAGGTTAGTGATGCTAATCAAAACATACACAGTTAAGTTTTGTGACCTTATGGTCATACTTGGGAGGCAAAATTGAGTTTTGAGATGCTTTCTAGATGATGCAAAATATATTTGCACACAAATTTAAAGTTATAAAATAAAAATAAAAATTGCTTAAGAACATCCCTAGAGTACTCATTGACAAGCTCCAATATCCTCTACTAGATACACATACCATGAAATAAGACAATTTTGGAGGTATTCAAGTGATATAGACTTGTGATTTTGTTTGTGAAAGATGTTAATTGGGCCTATTTATCAAATGGGTACAATATAGTCCCTAAATTTGTTTGATAGAAGAACTTCTAACTGACCTTCATTATTAGTTTTCTGAAGTTTTTTGTGCTTTTGTCCATGCATCATAGTCTAACATCATAAAAGGTACATCATGTTGACTTTTTTCTTTTAATTTTTCCTGAAGTATTTCTTTCTCTCTTAAAGCTTTTTTTCCAATTCTCACGTGACACTAATCTGTAGTTTATACAGCTATTGGCTGTGTTCTAACATACATACTTTTCCTACCACCAGTTAAATTGATTGTTTCAAAATCTGCTTATTCTAGCCGGGCATGGTGGCGCACGCTTGTAATCCCAGCATTAAGGAGGCTGAGGCCGGAGGATCACGGTTCGTTGACAGCCTCAGCTACTTAGTGAGGCCCTCTGCAACTCAGTGAGACCCGGTTTCAAAATTAAGAATAAAAAATAGGTCAGGGGGTGTAGGTCAGAGGTCAAATGCCCCTGGATTCCATCCCTAGACCCGCAAAAAACCCACAGAAAAACAAAAAAACAAAATCTGCTTATTCTAGTTGTGCTTCATTATAAATCTAGCATAGGTTTATTATAACTATGCAATATAATTTGATACTAAATCAACCAATAATATAAATATTTGAGAGCTATGTGAAAATTAACATGATTTTTTTTGAGAGTAGTTAAAAACATGGCACCATGCTGGCTATCTACTTAGGAGTGAATGAGACAGCTGAGATTGAGGGATGGCGCATACTAATCTACGGTGCTTGCATTCAGACTGCTGACAAGGGACCTGACATTCCTTTTGAATATTTTGAATATGATACAGTGAGAATCTGACTTATACTGAAGGTCTGTTAATAAGTATATATGTACACGTTTTAGTTAAAATAGTTGAAGCACCAATCAGCATTTGATTGTCCACGTTAATCAGCTTTTACTTTAAACAACCATCTGTTGGTCTTGAGTACATCACAGGATGGAATCTACTCCAACCACACTTATTACCTAAAGTCCTAGCTAGAAAATAAATAGTGATGCTAAGATAGTCAAATTTTTAGATGATCTCTTATAAAATAAATTCTAACATTTGCTTTTTAAAAAAGAAGATGATGTTTAACTGTTCTGGTCCTTGAGGAGGGAAAAAAATAAATTGGAAAAGAAAAACTATAAGGCAGTTATCAAAAACTGGCAGGTATGCCATTGTTCTTTACTTAGAGTAGATGCCCAGTGAAGACTGGATCGCTTCCAAAAGTCTGAAGCCAGGATTTTTTTTTTTTAATCTGTAAGTGTTTAGAAATTCTTCACATCTCTTAGAAGTGAGACTTTGATTTTGTATTCTGTGACCTGTCTGGATGGGGGTAATCTGTCCACATACTTGAAACCACAAAGAGATAAAAGCTGTCCTTGGCTAAGATCTACGATTTGACTGACATGAGTCTGTGCTGTATAGGTTTCCAAAATCAAACTTTCTCCTCTATAGGTCCACACAGTTCTAATACCTGTGCAGGTACTTGAGGATGTGCTGGTCTATGATCTGCTTACTTAGAAAACAGAAAGCTAAGCAGTCTCATAGCTAAGGCCTTTTAAAATTTCCAAAACAATACTGGAAGATTTTTATTTCTGAAGAAAAGAAAATGTTACATGACTCACCATGTGCAGATGCAAGGTATTTTTTCTGCATGTTGGAAACCAATAGCCTTTCTCCAACTCTTTAATTTACTTTTCATAAGCCTGAGTATCACAGTTTTGAGCATTTCCAGTAACCCAGATTGTAGCCTGCTGCATAGTTCTGAAAGCAGCTGGGAGAGCAGGGTGGGTTTTGTTATGCTTATTTGAAAGGATGTTTGTGGTTATTTGACAAAATAATGAACTTAATCAAGTATAAAGGTTTTATTCCCTTCTCAATATGCCACTTAATATTCCTCATTAGATGCCTTATCTGATAATAACAAAGACTTGGTTATAGTTAAAACAAAATTTTTAAATAGTTTAGACAAATCCACTTTTTCTCTTTCTTTTCATTTCTTAATTTTTTTGTTTGCAGAACTGGGGATTTAACCCAGGGGCACTCTACCTTCAAGCTACACCCCAAGACCTCAGCCCTATATTTTATTCTTTATTTTCTTTCTTTCTTTCTTTCTCTCTTTCTTTCTTTCTTTTCTTTCTTTCTTTCTTTCTTTCTTTCTTTCTTTCTTTCTTTCTTTCTTTCTTTCTTTCTTTCTTTCTATTTCTTTTTTTTTTTTTTTGGTGGTACTGGGGTTCCTAGAAGCCCTTCTACCTCCGGACTACACTCCCAGACCTTTTTTTAAATTTTTTTATTTGGAAACAGGGTCTCTTAAGCCAGTGCAACTGGCTTCGAACCTGCGTGATCCTCCTTTCTCAGCCTCCCAAGCGCGGGGATTATAAGCGTGTGCCACCAAGCCTGGCTTTATTTTTTATTTTGAAACAGGTCTCACTAAGTTGCAGAGGGCCTCACTGAGTAGCTTGAGGCTGACCACGAACTTGCGATCCTCCTGTCTCAGCCTCCAAGTACTGGGATTGTGCCACCATGCCTGGCTCCATTCCTCATTATTTGTGTGTGAACTAAAATATATAAAAAACAGATATAGAAAAAGCATTTTTCCCCACCCTCTTATTTTTGCTATTTTGACAATGTCCTGTTTTTTAAAAATAAACTTTCCATGTCTTCCCCCCCAAAAAAATCTACCTTTGCAGTAGACATAATTATTTGGTTGAATACATCTAATTCAGGAGAAACTTGAGTTAGAGTTTCTCAAATCTCCCTTTGTGTGATGTACATTTTTGTTTTGTTTTGGTACTGGAGATTGAACCCATGGCATTCTACCTCTGAGCTATGTTCCCAGCCATTTTAGTTTTTATTTATTTATTTTGAAAAAGGGTTTCACTAAGTTCCTGAGGCTGTGGAGGTTGCCCCAAACTGGGACCCTCCTGTCTCAGCCTTTAAAGTACTAGGATTACAAGTGTGTACTATTATGCTGAGCTGTGCATCACACACACACACACACACACACACACACACACACACACACACACTTTTTTTTTACAGTATTTTTAGCTTCACAGCAAACTTGAGCAGAAAGTACAGATAGTTTCCATTTACTCCCCGCCCCATCCATGCATACTTTCTCCCACTGTCAACTTTGCGCACCAGAATGGTACATTTGTTACAGCTGATGAATTTGATGGATAACTATTACCCTGCCCAGAGTTTACAGTAGGGTTCATTTTTGGCTTTGAGAAATGTAGAATGACATACCTACCATTGTAGTAATATACTTTTCATTGCCCCCCAAATTTTCCTCCTCTGAATATTCCTCCTCTCCCTCCACCCTCTGGCAACTACTTATCTTTTTTATTACATTCAAACATTTGCCTTCTTCATATTGTTAAGATTTGGAATCTAACTGTATGTAGGCTTTCAGATTGGCTTCTTTCACTTACCAATATGCATCCAAGGTTCTTCGATGTTTTCTTGTGGCTTGTTACTACACTTATTTTTAATGCTGAATAATACTCTGTTATCTGGATGTGCCACAGTTTGTTTTTCTATTCATCTATTGAAAAAAATCTTAGTTGCTTACACATTTTGGCAGTCATAATAAAGCTGCTATAAACATCTTTGTGCAGTTTTGTGTGGATATAGGTTTTCAATTCATTTGGGAAGATAGTAAGGAGAGTGATTGCTGGGTTGTTATATTAAGAGTAGATTGTATTTTATAAGTTGCTAAACTGTTTCCAAAGTATTTGTAGTATTTTACATTCCTACCAGCAATGAATGAGAGTTTCTGGTATTTTTAAATATATTTACTTACAATTTTATAACAACATCATAGGATGGTTATTGATTAGGCTAATAAGAAAAAAAAGAGTTCAGACTCAAGCAGACTAATTACCTGAGGTCTATTCTGTTTGAGAAGTTTATGCTATTCCTTCTGTGCCATGTTGCTTTCCCTAACTATAAGCATGACAAAATAAATGAAACATTTTTAAATCTATTGCATTGAACATTTTAAACATATATATATAGAGAGAACTATTTCTAGGTGTCCCCATGCTGTGTGATGTTGGAGTTGAAGGGAATACACTAGACTGGCACTGAACATTCAAGTGCAGCCTCTCATGGAAACCCCTAGTTAACCCACAGACTGTTCATGTCAGGCAGGCACAGGCCACTGGCTCTAGGAGCCACTTTCTCTTATGGATCACAGCATCCTTGAGCTCACAAAGATGTTAGGCCTGTTCTTGGCAGTGTTTCACAACATTCTAATTTGGCAGTTTTTACATGAAGTTCTATGTTATAAAACAATTTGAAGAAAAACTATGGTATATGAGAAGGATTCTTTTTTTTTTATTGATGCATTATAGTCATACACCTTAATGAGGTATAAGATGATAGAGGTATACATGCACACATCACTCATGTAGCCCTTACCCGTTTACGGATTAGGCAAATACATTTTTTTTACTAATATATAGAAAAATTATTTTCTCAAGTACCTTCATTATTAACGGAAGAAATAGGAAGAGGCTGGTGACCTTTTGGTGTTCTTACATCAGCAATCCTGAGGCATTTTAATTTAAGGGGAAACAAAATCTGTGACCTAGTTTTAAACAATCGGGACTGATTAACCTTTGTTTAAATTCAACTAACTTAAAATAAACAATCTGGAAATGGATTCTTGACATTTTTCCATAGGAAATGGGGAAAATGGTAGTGTAAATACACAAAGTGAGACTAATGTTAACTACACAGATACTGGTGTGCACTGTGGGAGTTTCATTTTAAAAATTTTCCCTTGACTTTCTTATGTAGAAATCAGGTCCTCATCTGTGTTGGTTTCAATAATGGATTATTTTATACATGTGTGAAACTAAAAATGACCTTGACAAATATGTATTTTACATACATATAACTTCAAAAGGAAAAAATATATATATATACTCTTTGTGGAAATAGGGATGTTTCATCTTTTCTAAAATAAAGTAAGTTGGTCTGTGTTAGGACTCATCTGCTTATGTTCAACTTGGGCTCTCAGAGATCTGAACCTTTACAGAGGTGTTGTCTGAGAGTGTGGGACTTTCTTCACAGTGCTCTGACTCACACAATTTTGGCTATGGTGTTCTGAAAAGATTACTAGGTTAGAAATAGAGTCTTGACATCGCTATTCAGTAGGTGTGTGACTTGGGCAAGCTTTCTTACTTTGCTATGCCTCATTTTCGGTTGGAGAGTGCAAAAGACAGGAAACTGTCTTTCCCAGGGCAAAGACTGCATCTGAGCAAAGTGTTTTAAGTCACACACTTTTATTAAAGCTCAAGTAGAATTAAGATGCTGATAATGAAGAGGTTGGCTTGGGTGGCAATGCTATTTTGAGCTTCCCTGGCAACACAAACATTAAGATATGACACAAACATACAAAGATATTTAAAAATTGCCAGATACATAAATTAAGTGCCCTTCGAGAGTACATAATCATTCATTTTGTTGAAGAATGTGCTGCATTTATAATTATTTGGGTGATCTTTTAATTATTATATGCTTAGTGCTTATTAATGATCTAATTATTCAGTGGTATTTTATATCACTAATACAATTGATTTTCTGTTCCTGTTAGCTAAAATTGATTTCAGATTGAAATCAAGAACTGAATATTTCACATTGCCCTTTCTGGGGGCCCTACATTAGTTTTAATCTATCTTTATTCTCCCTGGTTGCATAAAAATATTTTGATTTAGACAATTTCAAAATAGACTTTGTCTTATTAAAGCAATGTCAAAACACACACTTTTCAAGTGTAACAATTTACTATTACAACAGGCAATTGAATTTTTTTAATATTATTGGTGCACTGTATTCATACATTATAGTAGGATACATACTTTTGTAGACATACATGCACACTTTTCCCAGTCAGCCCCCACCCAATCCCCACCCCATTCTCTCCCTATCCCTCCCTCCCATGCTTGGCTTAGTAGTTGACATCTAGTATTATGGCAATTTATCTAAAATTAAAAATGATAATCTCACATAACAGTTTCATTTGTCTGATACCAAGCTTTTGGTCACTTAAAGATAACATTTCAATATTTCCTTTTGCTTTCTTTCTTAACAGAGAATATTTTTTTCTATTTTTTAGGTGAAACTATCATATATTTATATATTTATTTTTCAGAAAAAAATCTATCCTAATATGGAATATGGACTCTAGGTACCCAAAACGATCTTGAAAAAGAACAAAGCTAGAAGATATATATTTTCTGATTTCAAACCATATAAAGATACAATAATTGAAACAGTGTAGTACTATCCTAAAGGCAGATATATAAACCATTGGAGTTAAATAAAAGCCTAGAGATAAATTCTTCCCTATATTGTCAAGTTATTTTTGACAAGGTTTCCACGAACATTTGGTGGTGGAAATATTAATCTTTTAACTAAATATTGTTGAAAAATAATAATTACATGGAAAAGAATAAAATTGGACCCTTACCTAATCCCATATACAAATATTAACTCAAAATAGATAATAGACCTAAATATAAATCTTAAGACTATAAACTTTTAGGAGAAAATCTGGGTCATTAAACCTCACAACATTGAAATTGGCAGTGATTTCTTGGTTATGATTTCAATGGCACAGGCAACAGAATAGTATACAAACTCCCTAAAAAATAAAAAATACTGTATATCCAAAGACAATGTAAACAGAGTTAACAGTTACTAATAGAATGGGATAAAATATTTCCAAATGCTATATCTGAAGGTATATTAATATTCCAACTAGAAATCCTAAAAATTAACAACAATAAAGGCAAACAATACAATTTAGAGATAGGTAAAAGACTAACATAAATAATGAATCTCCACAGATAACCAATCTTAGTTGTCTGTTGGATGGAAAATCTTGTTTCTCTAATTCTGGAGTGTGTTACCTATTTCTTCTTTGTAGTTAATCTCTTTGAGTATTTTCTCTAGTGCTGGTTTTGAAGACATAAATTCCTTCAGTTTCTGTTTGTCATGGAAGCTTCTTATTTCTCCATCTAATTTGATAGAAAGTTTTGCTGGGTAGGAAATTTTTGGCTGGAAGTTGTTTTCTTTCAGAGTTTGGAAGATGTTACTCCAAGCCCTTCTGGCTCTCATAACTTGGTTTGGGAAGTCTGGAGTGATTCTAATTGGTTTGCCTCTGAATGCCACTTGGCCCTTTGCTTTTGTTGCCTTTAAGATTCTCTGCTTGGCTTCCACATTGGTCATTTTGACAATTATGTGGCATGGGGATCCTCTTCTCTGATCCTGTCTGAAGGGAGTTCTATAAGTTTCCTGGACCTGTGTATCGACCTCTTGCTCTATGTCTGGAAAATTTTCTGCTATTACTTCCTTGAAGAGATTGTTGATCCCTTTGGTTTCACTTTCTTTTCCCTCCTCTATTCCAATTATTCTTAGGTTAGCTCTCTTAAAATGGGCCCATATTTCTTCAATATCAGATTCCTGCTGTCGGATATTTTTTTCTAGATTAGAAACTATGCATTTATTTTTGGTTTGCTCATCTTCTAAGAGTGAGATTCTGTTCTCCATGTGTTCTAATCGGTTGTTTGTGCTTTGAATTGAGGCCTTTACTTCATTAATTGCATCCTTTATCTCTTTTTGGCTCTCTCTGAGTTCTTTTCGAAGCACCTCTATTATTTCTACAGTTATTTTCCTGATTTGATCTTCTAGAAATCTCTGATTTTCAGTTTTATCGGATTCTGATGTTGTGGGGTTGTGGGCATTTATTGCTCCAGTATTATTTCTCTTTCCCATGATTTCGGATGTTTGTGCCTTCTCTGGGTTCTTACCTTGGGTCACTATGACTTCACTTAAGGTGTTCTGGATCTCGAGTCAGTAGTATCTCAGACCCCACTACTCCTTTACTGGGTTTTATCACAGAGTCTCTGACCCAGAGAGTCGATAGAGGCTGCTTTAGACTGTGGGGGGTGCCAGGTTGCACGTTCTCCTATGGTGTGATATCTCTGCCACCGTCCCTCCCCCACTGGGTCAAGTCCCAGGGAGTACAGTACTGGGATTTCTCCTCTGTGGCCCGCAATTTGATTCACTGTTCTTGAGTACGCAGATGTAGCTGTACTGGCCTCGCTGAATTCGGTGCTGCTGCAGCCGGTGGCAATATGGCGCCGCTGCTACACCCTCGGCTGTGGGGCTGGTATTTTTCTTCTTGGTTTTGATTTCCACTCTGAATCCCTGCAGCGTGTGCTGAGCTCGGCCACTGGGAGCTTTAGATGCTCTCTGCGCGGAGAAATCCCGCCTGGCTGTTCCGCAGTAGCTCACCTCGGCTTGCTGTAGTCGTCCAGTGAATTCGCTGGTGCCGCCGGCAGTATGTCGTTGCTGCCGCGTCCTCGGGCGTGAGGTCGGTTATCTCCTCTGTAGCTCTGTTCTCAGTCGGCTTTCTCTCTGGAGCCTGGTGATTTTTTGTTTCACTGGTGATGGTGTTTTCTGGCTATGAAAGGCGCTGATTTTGTGGTAATGGAGATTGGTTGTTAGCGGGGCTCTTAAGCCCCGCTTTTCTCGGTCGCCATCTTCAGGCAATTGAATTTTTAAAATAAAATACTGCTTCTTGATTTTTAGAGTAGTACTCTTAGGTAAACAACTCTGAGTCTTAAAAAATTGATTTGGGAGAGAAGAACTTAGAAGTTTCATTTTTTAAAATTTTTTATTGGTGCATTATATTTATACATCATATTGGGGTAAAAACTTGTGTGGACATACATGTACACATCACCCATTTAGCCCCTACCCAATTCCCACCCCATTCCATCCCCATCCTTTCTTCCCTTCCTTGGCTTAGTGGTTGACTTCAATATGTTTAAGTACATTGTGTGTTTTAGAGAGTTTCCTGCTCCACCCCCCATCCACTAATTTAGGTTGTCTTATTTGCTCCTCTATAGGATCTCCTTTTTCATCAAGAGTTCCTCCTATGACCCATTTCTCCTTAGCTTTCACATATTCGAGAAAGCATCCAATTTCTTATTTTTTATGACTGACTAATCTTGCTTAGCATAATGTCCTCCATTTCCAACCATTTTCCTGAAAATGATGTAACTGAGTTGTTTTTAATGGCTCAGTAAAATTCCATTTTGTACATATTCCACAGTTTTATAATCCATTCATCTGTTGATGGACATCTTGGCTGGTTCCATAGTTTGGCTATGGTGAATTGTGCAGCTATAAACATAGATACACATGCATTAGTTTGGTGGTTAGGTTTCTGTTCTTTTGAGTAAATACCCAGAAAAGGTATTGCTGGATCAATGGTAGATTTGTTCTCATTCTTCTGAGAAATCTCTACACTGTTTTCCAAAGTGATTGCACTAATTTGCAATCCGACCAACAATGTTTTAGAGTTCCTACTTCTCCACATACTCAACAGCATTTGTTGCTGTTTGTGTTTTGAATTATTGCCATTCTAGTTGGAGTTAGGTGAAATCTCAGGGTAGTTTTGATTTACATCTCTCTGATGTTGAGCATTTTTTCATGCATTTATTGGCCATTTGAATTTCTTCTTCCCATGAAGTGTCTATTTAGTTCACTTGTCCATTTTTTTAAATTGGATTATTTCTTTTTTTAGTGTTGAGTTTCTTGAGTTCTCTGTATATTATAGATATTAGTCCTCTATTGGAGGTGTAGGTGGCAAAAATCTCCCATTCTGTTGGCTCTCGGTTGAGGTTCTTGACAGTTTCCTTTGCTGAACAGAAGCTCTTCAGTTTCATGCAATCTCACGTACTGATTTGCCTTTTAATTTGTTATGCTTTTGGGGTCTTGTTGAGAAAGTGTTTATCTGTGCCTATGTGTTGCAGTGTTGGACCTATACCCTCTTCAAGGAGATTCAAAGTCTCTAGTTTAATTTCCAAGTCTTTGATCCATCTTGAATTGACTCTTGTACAGGGTGAGAAAGTGGGATTAATTTCCAATTTTCTGCATATGGTTAACCAGTTTTGACAACACCATTTGTTGAAGAGGCTATCTTTTTTCCAGTGTATGTTTTTGGCCCCTTTGTCAAAAATCAATTGGCTGAAAGTGTGTAGACTTGTTTCTGGACTTTCCATTCTGCTCCATCGGTCTATATATCTGTTCTTTTGCCAGTACCATGCTGTGTTTATTACAATGGCTTTGTAGTATAGTTTAAAATCAGGTATTGTGATTCCTCCTGGATGGTTTTTGTTGCTGAGAACTACTTTGGCTATTATGGGCTTTTTGTTACTCCAGATAAATTTAAGGACTGATTTTTCTATGTCTGTGAGGAATGATCTTGGTAGTTTAATGGGCATTGCATTGAATCTGTAGATCACTTTTGGAAAGATGGCCATTTTAATGATATTTATTCTGCCAATCCATGAACATGGAAGATCTTTCCACCCTCTAAGATCTTCTTTAATGTCTTTTTCAATGTTTTATAATTTTCTTTGTAGAGATCTTTTACCTCCTTGGTTAAGTTTATTCTTAACTATTTTATTTTTTTGTAGGGGATCCTGAATAGAAGTGTTTTCTGAATTTCTTTTTTAGTGTATTTATGGTTGGAGTACAGAAAAGCTTCTGATTTTTTAAGATTGATTTTGTATCCAGACACTTTGCTGAATTTGTTAACCAGTGCTATAAGCCTTTTGGTTGAGTTTGTTGGGTTTTCTAAATATAGTATCATGTCATCTGCAAATAGTGAAAGTTTGAGTTCTTCTTTTCCTATTTGTACTCCTTTGATTTTCTTTTCTTGCCTTATTGCCTTGGCTAGAGTCTTTATTACTATATTGAAGAGAAGTGGTGATAATGGACATCCTTGTCTTGTTTCTGTTTTTAGGGGGAATTCTCGAAGTTTTTCCCCATTTAGTATAATGTTGGC
Source organism: Muscardinus avellanarius (assembly GCF_963383645.1). NCBI lineage: Eukaryota > Metazoa > Chordata > Mammalia > Rodentia > Gliridae > Muscardinus > Muscardinus avellanarius. The sequence continues at coordinate 50,777,658 of NC_137790.1, read as the reverse complement.
TGTGGGCTTATTTTAGATTCCCTTTATGATGTAGAGATATGTACCTTCTATTCCAATTCTCTGCAGTTCTTTTACATAAATGGATGTTGGATTTTATCAAATGCTTTTTCAGTGTCTATTGAATGATCATGGGATTTTTGTCTTTGATTCTCTTTATATGATGAATTACATGGATTGATTTTCATATGTTGCACCAGCTTTGCATCCCTGGGATGAACCCTACCTGGTCATGGTGTATGATTTTCTTGATGTGATTTTGAATGTGTTTTGCTAGTATTTTGTTTACTAGTTTTGCATGCAAGTTATCAGAGATAAAGGCCTGTAATTTTCCTTCCTTGAACTGTCTTCATTCGGGTTTGGTGTTAGTGTGATGTTGGCTTCATTGAATGTATTTGGAAGAATCCCCTTTTTTTTCTATTTCACAAAATAGTGTGAGGAGTATTGAGGTTAGCTCTTCTATAAAGGTTTTATAGAATTCACTTGGAAAGCTGGTCGTGGTGGTGCAAGCTTGTAATCCCCGTGCTTGGGAGGCGGAGACAGGAGGATGGTGCAGGTTTGAAGCCAGCTGCGCTGGCTTAAGAGACCCTGTTTCCAAATAAAAATATAAAAATTGGTCTGGGAGTGTAGCCTGGAGGTAGAAGGGCTTCCAGGCACCCCAGTACCACATAAATAAATAAATAAATAAATAAATAAATAAATAAAAGAATTCACTTGGAAAACCATCTGTTTCTGGGCTTTTCTTTGATAGTGAGCTCTTTATTGCTGTTCAATCTCTTTGATTGCTATTGGTTGGTATAAATTTTCTATATCTTCTTGACTCAGTTTAGGAAGGCTGTATTTATCTAAAAAGTTGTCAATTTCCTCCAGATTTTTCATTTTGTTGGAATATAGTTTTTAAAGTAGTTTCTGATAATCCTCTGGATTTCTACAATGTCTCCTTTTCAATTTTTTATATTCATAATTTGGGTTGATTCTCTCTTTTTTAATTTAAGTTGGCTAGTGGTTTATCTATCTTGTTAATTTTTTTTTGAGAAACCAGCTTTTGGTTTTGTTGATTTTCTGTATTTTTTTTTATTCTCTACTTTGTTAATTTTTGCTCTCATTTCAATAATTTCCTGCCTTCAACTGGCCTTCAAGGGCTTTAAGGTGTATTGTTAGGTTATTTATTTGAAGATTTTCTTTTTTTTTTATGTGTGCACCCAGTGCTATAAATTCTCCTCTTAATAATGCTTTCAAAGTGTCCCAGAGGTTTTGATTTGTTGTGTCTCTATTTTCATTTGTTTTTAGAAATTTCTTGCTTTCACCTCTTACGTCTTCTGTGACCCATTCTTCATTCAGAAGTGTAGTGTTCAGTCTCCACATGTTTATGTGGTTTCCCTGGGTATTCTTATAGTTGATTTCTAGTTTCATTCCATAATGGTCTGAAAAGAAACAGGGAATTCACATTTTTTGTTTGCTCATGCTCATTTTGTGGCCAGGCTGTGATCTAATTTGGAGAAGGTTCCATGAGCAGCTGAGAAAAATGTCAACTCCTCTGTAGTTGGGTGAAATAATCTATATGTGTCCAACAGGTCCATTTGATTAATGGTGTTCTTTAGTTCTGAGGCATTTTTACCGAACTTTTGTCTCCCAGTATTATTTTATTGGGATTTATGTGTGACTTAATGTCACAAAGAGATTGTTTCATGAAAGTAGCTGCACCTATGTCTGGGGCATAGATGTTGATTATTGTTATTTGTTCTTGCTAGATTGTTCCTTTTAACAGAAAAGTATGACCTTCTTTGTCTCTTCTAATAAGTTTGTGCTTGAAGTCTAACTTGTTTGATCTCATAGTTGCTACTCCTGCTTGCCTTTGAGGTCTGTTAGCATGGACTACCTTGCTCCAGCACTTTACCTTAAGTTTGTTACTACTTTACTTGTAAGGTGTGTTTCTTGCAAGCAGCAGATAGATGGATTCTGGTTTTGAAATCCATTTTGCTATTTTATGTCTTTTCATTGGGGAGTTGAGGCCATTTGCATTCAGTGTAATTACTGAGAGAAAATTTTTAATTTTTAACATGTTAAGATTTTATTTCTGTTTGAAATACTGTTTATTCTTCTTTGCTTAGTTGTCTCCTGAATGGGAATTCTTGTTTCTCTGGTTCTGGTGTGTATTACCTATTTCTTCTTTGTAGTTAATCTCTTTGAGTATTTTCTCCAGCACTGGTTTTGAATACATACATTTCTTCAGTTTCTGTTTGTCATGGAAGCTTCTTATTTCCCCATCTAAATTGATAGATAGTTTTGCTGGGTAGAAAATTTTTGGCTGGAAGTCGTTTTTTTCCCCAGAGTTTGGAATATGTTACCCCAGGCCCTTCTTTCTTTCATAACGTGCTTCGGGAAGTCTGGAGTGATTCTAATTGGTTTGCCTCTGAATGTTACTTACTTCTATATTGGTCATTTTGACTATTATGTGGCATGGGGAACCTTTTCTCTGACATTGTATAAAGAGAGTTCTATATGTTTCTTGAACCTGTGAATTGACCTCTTGCTCAATGTTTGGAAAGTTTTCTGCTATTATTTCTTTGAAGAGATTATTGATCCCTTTGGTTTCACCTTCTTTTCCCTCCTCTATTCCAATTATTCTTAGGTTAGCTCTCTCAAAATGGGCCCATATTTCTTCAATATCCAATTCCTGCTGCCAGATTTTTTTTTCTAAGTTATAAACTATGCCTTTGTTTTTTTAGTGATCATCTTCTAGGAGCGAGATTCTATTCTCCATGTGGTCTAATCAATTGTTTATATTTGAATTGATGTCTTTACTTCAGTGATTGCATCCTTTATTTCTTTCAGACTCTCTAAATTTTTTTCAAAAGCCCTTACTATTTCTACAGTTACACTCCTGATTTGATATTCTGAAGATCTCTGCTTTTCTGAGTTATCAGGTTTTGATATTGTGGGGTTGTGGGAGCTCATTGCTCCATTGTTTTTCCTCCTTCCCATGATTTCAGAAGTTTGTGCCTTCTCTTGGCCCTTCTCTGGGTCACTACAACTTCACTTATGGTACTCTGGATCTCTGAGGTTTGTGGTAATCTCAGGTGCCACTACTCTTTTACTTCACAAAGCCTCAGACCCAGGGAAGTAGTTGAGGCTGTGTGAGACCCTGGTGTGCCGGCTTTGCATTTTCCCACGTGGAGCTGTGATGAGGGTCTGATATCTCTGCCACCACTACTTCTTCACTGGGTTGAACTGCAATAGCTCAGATTCAGGGAGTTCATCAAAGCTGTGAGATTCCCTGGGGGGTGCAGCACTGGGATTTCTCCTGTAGGGGCTGCAATTTCACTTACATTTTTGGTGCATGCTGATCTGGAGCTGTCGTGGGCATGGTGAACTCACCGCTGCTGCTGACAATATGGCACCACAGCTAATCCCTCAGCCATGAGGCTGGCGGATTTCTTTTCTGGTTTTGAGCTCTGCTCTGAATCCCTTGAGGGCATGATGAGTTTTATTGCTGGAAGTTTTACAGCGTCTTTGTGTTGAATGAACTGCTGAGTTACAACTGACTAATCCATAGCTGCTCACTTCAGCTCCTTGTTTACCTTTTCCTGCATGGCGCCTACCACTGCAAAGTGGGCCAGTTTATTTTCTTCTCTATGGTTGTTCTTCTAGTCTTCTTTTTCTCTACTGATAGTGTTTTCTGGCTATGTAAAGTGCTGATTTTGTGGCAATAGAGCTCGAGTGTTAGCAGGACTTGTCAATACTGCTTTTCTCAGTCACCATCTTCCCAGAAGTCTCTTGGTCAGTTTTAAGTCATCTCTCTTGAGTGCAAGTGTTTTTCAGAGGAGCCCTCAAGCACCTGGGCAAAGCTCAAGAATAGATTCTTTTAGTATCAGCTGTTCATATGCTGGTATGTTTGAATTCCAACTTTTTTCTGAACATTCTTAAGCAAGGTGAGATGGGAAGGGTGCTGGATGGGCAAAAAGCAAAGGAATCTGGAGAAGTGATATAATTTCATGGCTTCTCTTTACACACAAAACCATTTATATCTTATTTTTTTAATAGTTTTTATGGTCTATGTTGGCAGATACTTGCTTTTCTCTTGTAAACCCTTATCCTTACCAGGACTAAGAAAGAGCAATTGCTGTATGGCTTGTTGAATCAATTTTCATGGTTCTGTATTTTCTTGGCTCTTGAAAATAAGTACACAAAGTAAATTTCAAACAATGATGTATCTCTGGTTTACTTCTTTCTAAATGCTGTAAAACCACCCCCTAATTAGAAAGTAAACTGTTGTTTTTGTGGAGTTATATGGAATTCCTTCATGTGTCTTTGCTTTGCAGAAAATTCCTCACTACTAAAAACTTGCTCCTTGTGGTTAGGTCTTGGGGCAACTGTCATATAATAAGGGAATCTTTGAAGGGTTTTCTTGTGAGTTCAGAATGTAAGTGCATCATTACAAGAACTGCTGCTGTATGGAGTCCTAAAGCAGAGTAAAATGTAGACTTGAGGGCAAAATGAATGGTGAGGCTTTGTTTTATTAGAAAAACAAAAACAAAGATTCACCATGACCCCATAGTTGAAGCTCAATGTGTGCAGGATCCTGATGGCTTTTCCTTGGCTTTAGGGTCAAGCAAAAACATTTCCAAACATTACAGCCTTTGATAGCCTTAGGGTCAAGCTGAAAAATAACTGAGAATAACTAGGAGCCCCTTGGTCTTTGTTTATTTTTTCTTTGTCTACCTGGCCATAATAAAACATTTTTCATCTTTCTCAGTGTTTAGAATGGTTCTCTGAATGCTAACCTTTGTTCCTCTTCATTAACAAAAATTATAACATAAAAATTGTAGAGGATAATTTCAATATTTTTCTTTAGAAGGAACATTATTCCATATTTTCAGGAGAGTATGAAACTTACTTTTACTGATGCCACACTCACATGTACAGGACTCTCGCTTAGCTTCACATCTAATTATATTGAAGTATAGACTTGAACAATAAGTAAAATGATCATAAAATAACACTCTTGCTGATATAATTCAAAAGACCTGACCATACAACTTAAGAGGGAATAAGGTTTATTTGCAGTTTCTTGGGGATTTTGGGTTCAGTTCACATGAAGCCTGAGTCTGTGGATCCCAGGGAATGGCAGCAGGAAGCAGAGAGAGGGAGAGCATATGGGCTCTGCTCCTCACATTATATAATCTAAAAAGTAAAATGGACAACTTTTATATAGCTTGCAAAAGTCTTTTTGAGGAGTTGAGAATATTTCCTAGATAAAAACAAGATTAAATGTTAATAAGATATTAAGACAAAGCACATTTTAAGTAAACAGCTTCTGTCTCTAGTACCTGCTAGTAAAACTCCAGACCCTCAATCTGCTCATGTGTTACCCCATGTTCTAGGGATCTTTTATGCTCTTGGGGCTCTCATGCTTTCAAGATGGCCAGAGTTTCCTCTGAATGTGTATCTTTACTTTACTTGAATTAAAACTTCTACCTTTATCTCTGACTGGTACATGTTGAAATTCTTTTCACCATGGAAGCCAAGAACCCAGAGAAGTTATTGTGTTTTCCCATGACAAAGCCATAACCCCCGGGACCTACATTTCTAACCATACCCCACCTAGGTTACACCCAGGAGGTAGTAAATCCATCATGATGGATTATCTACTGATTAGATCACAATCCTCCTGGCTTAATATATCAACTCTGAACATGAATTCTTGAGCTTTGCAGGGGGCATTCTGTTATCTAACCAGGGCAATAAACAATGTATTAGCTATTTTCTTGAAGTTATCTTACATGGCCAGATTAACATTTCAGTTTCTTATATCAGGGTATATGTTCACCATGAAATTTTGCCCTTGATAATAAATCATAAATATTTTCTGTGACTGAGAGGGCATATGAATTAGAAGTCCAATGGATATTAAATATGAAGGAAAATTGGTTTATAAGTTAATATAAATAAATGCATGTAGCATGAACTTTCCCTTAATCAGTGATTCTCAACCTTGGCTGCACAATGGAATTACCAGAGAAACTTTAATAATTATTCATGTCTGGGCCAAATCTTAAGTCTGAATTTTATGGTTTTGGTGTGACCTAGACATTATAATTTTTAAAAGCTGCCTTAAATAAAATTATGTGACATGCTGAACTGTATCAGAATTTATCTAGGTGTTTCATAATATAAGGTTAAGAAATTTCAGGATCATGTAGCCATGAGTTTAAGAAGCAGCACAGTGTTTAACCCTGGCAAATTATCTACTTCATTTAATGTCTGTTATTTTCTCCCAAACTGTAAGCTCTTACATTGCCAAGGGTCTTTGTAGTGTGAGCCATAGGGTAAGCCCTCATATGGTATAAATGAATAAATAAATACTTACAAAGAGAATAAAATTGTAAATATCCACTGAGAAGCATCAGCTCAGGCTACTATCATGCCAAAACTTTATACATAGACATGAATTACCATTACTTTTTTAAAATTTTAAAGTCCTAATTCTTTGTCAATTGAACTTTCCACCTTGGCTCATTTTTTTGTTGCTATTACTGAATACCACATATTAGGTAATTTATAAAGAATAGAGAAATACTTATCTGTTTAAAGACAAAATTATAGCAAATCTAGTATCTAAGATCTTAATTTTTTAAATTTTAGAATCAGGTGGGAATCTGAACCAAAATGTTTCAGAATGCTCTGCCATACCATACAGACAGGTTGTAGATTAAGAAAAAAATATAGTGACATACTACGGGGGTGGGGGTGGATCTGGAGCATTCCTCTGAACCTCACATGTTGAAGCTTGGTTGCCAGCCTCTGGTGTTGTGAGGAGATGGTACAATCTTTAGGAGGTGGGTCTGGTGGATGAAGTTGTCATTGTTGGTGTACCCTTGAAGGAGATATTGGACCCTTTCCCTCTCTCTACTTCCTGGTCTCAGTGAGGTGAGGAGCTTTGCTTTACCTTGAGCTTTCTGCTACGATGTTGTGCCTTCGCACTGTTCCTCCTTCACACTAATATCTGGTATTTTTAGTCTCCTTAAGTTTAGCCATCCCAGTAGATATACAGTATAATAACATTTTATTATGTTTTTTAATGTTGAAATTGAGTTGTGGGTCACAAAAAGGGCAAAAACCAGCCAAGTTTTTGTGTGAGAACAACTCTTTAATCAACTGGCACCTTTGGATGAGGTCTGTGGACTATGGGGGAAGGGACCAGTCAATAGAGTCACAGTCAGCAGAGTCACGCTGTAGAGAGGAAGTGAGTGTATTTTTGTAACCAGGTTCTTGGGGTGGGGCTAGCGGTGTGGGAATGCTGGTCCTCTCAGGACATCTGGAGTCTGCCCTGTGACATCTGGAGTCTCACGACATCCCTCTTTCTGGCTTCAGGGTTCTGCCTCCTGTCCCTGCTGCAGAGTCCCATGGGGGAAGGGGAAGGAGGGACCTGACTTATCCCAACCTATCAGTTTTAAGAGCCATTGCTTTAGTTACTAAAAGTAAGCCACTTAGGTATCCTCTTCTTTAAGTGCCTGTTCAATCTCTTGCCAATTTTTTTTCTATTGGGTTGTCTATCTTACTATTGGATTGTCCCTTTACTGATTTTTATGAGTTCATTTTGGATATAAGCCCTTTGAGGATCGTATTGCTACAAATAATATGCCTATCAGTCTATCAGCAGCTTGCTTTTAAATTTTCTTTTATATTGTCTTTTTGTGTGTGTGTGGGTCTGTGGGTGGAACTCAGGGGCATTTGACCTCCGAGCTATACCTCCTGCCCTATTTTTTATTCTTTATTTTGAAGCCAGGTCTCACTGAGTTGCAGAGGGCCTCACTAAGTAGCTGAGGCTGTCCACGAACCGTGATCCTTAGGTCTCAGCCTCCCGAATGCTGGGATTACAAGCGTGCTCCACCATGCCTGGCTTATATTGTCTTTTGATAAACAGATTTTTTTCTACTTCATGTAGTCCAGTTGATCAATCTTTTCTTTTTAGTGTGTGTGTGTGTGTGTGTGTGTGTGTGTGTGTGCATGTATGTATGTATGTATGTATGTGTGTATGTATGTGTGTGTGTGTTCTTTAAGCTTCTAACACTAAGATCACTGACAATCCTAAGAACTTTCTATAATCATAAAATTATTCTATATCTGTGCTTAAACTGTTACATATGTTAGGCTTATTGTTATGTGCTTAAACTGTTATGTGTAGCTAGACATTACCATATCAGAGAAATAATGGAAAGTTTAGTGGTTTGTCTTTTGCATTTAGATCTACAATATGGTTGGGATTGATTTTGTGTTTGTATGATACAGCATAAGAGTAAGGCAAACATTATTTTCTCATATGAATATCCAGTTGCCCCAGGACAATTTATTGAGAGTCTGTTATCTTCATTCCTCTGCAGGGCCACTTTTTTGAGGTCTCTATTCTTGTTTGTTTGCATAGTTTTATGTTGATTACATATAATTTCAATGATGTAGATTAATTTTCTTTTTTTTCTTTTTGGTGGTACTGGGGTTACTGGAAACCCTTCTACCTCCGTGCTACACTCCCAGACCTATTTTTACATTTTTATTTGGAAACAGGGTCTCCTAAGCCAGCGTGCGTGGCTGGCTTCGAACCTGCGTGATCCTCCTGTCTCTGCCTCCCAAGTGCGGGGATTACAAGCGTGCGCCACCACGCCCGGCTGTAGATTAATTTTCTACTTGATTCTGTATTTTTCCTTTATCCTTTAAAGATATCTAGACTATTCTCTGTATTTCTATATAAACTTTAGAATAAGCTTGTCAAATTCCAGACACATACACAAAATTCTTACAAGTTTCTATTAGCATATATTTCAGAAGAATATATTATTGACTTTGTAAGTTTATTTGGAGAATTGACATATCCAAATCAACATATATAGGTTTATTATAGGCTCTATAGGGTTATTTGGAAAATTGACATCTTTAAGTTGTTATTTTTCTACCCAACAAGTGTATTATGCCTTAAATGATTTTTATTTTTTCAAACAGAGTTGCAATGTTTCACATCCTTTTATATTTATTCCTATGAATTTTCTATTTTTGATACCACTACCATCTCTAGATACCTCATTTTCTCTTTGATTTAGGCATAGAAATGCAGTTAATTTTTGTTATGCCAATCTTGTATTTGATAATCTTACTGCATTCACTTACTCTAATACAGTACAGACTTTTTCTAAGTTCTACAAGCAGATTATATGCAAGTAACAACTATTTTATTTTGTATTTCATCTTATCCTCAAACATTTTATTTATTTTTCTTGCCTACTTGCACTGGAAAGAAACTCCAGTAAAAAGTTAAATAGTAATAGAAAGAATGGACATTCTTGTTTTATTTCTAATCTCAGGAAGAAAGCATTTAGTATGGTCCCATCTTGGGTATAATATTTTCTATAGTTCTTCCTTATTAGGTATCCTTCAAGATTTTCTATTCCAAATCTGCCAGGAACTATATATAGAATTTCATTAAATTCTCTTTTACATTTATTGAAATAATCAAATACATTTTCTCTTATTTTATTGATGTGGTGATTCATTTTTGGATATTAAACCAAATCTATATTCCTGAAATTGTTTAGCCATGACATATTTTTCTCCTTCTCTATCAGCTAAACATTTTTTAAAAAATAACTTTTGTATAGTTTTTTTCTATGACAACTTATAGAAAAGTTTTAGGTTCACATTAAATCTAAGAGGAAGGTCTAAGATGAAGGTATAGAGATTGCCCATTTACCTCCTGTCCTCTATTCTTTATAAATTATCTAGTTTATGGTATTCAGTTATAGCAACAGAAAATGAACTAAGATAAGCCCTTTATGATTTGGGGGTTGTTATTTTAATAAAACCTCACTATTCTGACTGTATGTTTCCTCTTAATCTTTACTATATTAATCTCATATTGATTTTTTACATTATAATATCTATGTTCCATTCAGTCTATTCTTTGGGAGCATAAAAGTATGGAATAACAATAAATTATAATAGTATTATTATAACAGTAGTACTTTTATTATTAGAGCTTTAGAATATATTCTAATAATTGAGTGGATCAGTTTTCTTTTCTACTACTTTGTTCAAATTTTATTTTGTGTCTATTTCACTTTATCTCCCAAATGAATTTTGGAATCAGCAATTTAATTTAAAAACCTCATTGTTTTTAGCCTATGTTGTCTACTGTTTACATTCTCTTTGCTTATTTTATAAGATTTTCAAAAGTATTAGTTTTTTTTTTAGTTGCTTGTCAATTAGATACAATATGTCCAATCTACTTTTCTTTGGCATTTTGCTACTTTCTTCTTTTCCCCCTTTATCTTGTTTTTATAAATTTCTGTTTTTACTCTAGTTGTAATTTTATAATATGCCTAATTCATTTATTTTTCCATCCAATTACTAACTATGCCTGACCCTGCTTAGCTTCCAAGATCAAACAACATCTGGTACATTCAAGATGTTATGGCCATAGACTAATCCATTTATTCTCATTCTTCAAGGTCAATATTTTTCTTAGTGCCTTTGCCTAATATTTTGCATACTTGATTTCTACTATTTATATTTAATCATATAAGGAATTTCTTTATAAAAATTTTCTTCTTTTTATATCACAATTGAAAGACTAATAGGGTATTTTCTAAGATCGCTCCACCTCATGGATGCCAGCTTCTGTTACTCTGGCACTGAGAGATTGCTTACAATTAAGCTTTATACTTTGGCACCTCAATTGAGTTTCTTGCTTGGTTTTTTCAACTCTCAATTCGAATGAGTAAAGTTTAGGAGTTGGCAGATACCATGAAGGCAAATGGATATAGCAGTTGGGCTCTCCTTTCTTCCTTCCTCCCAGTTTTATTCTGGTAACTTTGTTCTATGTGTTCCTAGCCTGATGAAGTCTACCACTTTTTCCTTAGGAGTGGTCCAAATTACTACATGTCTAGAAGAGAATCCAGTCTTTACAGTGATTTCACCTTATCCCACCCCTCTTCTCTATGGGTTCTCTGCCCCACCAGTCCTGATTGTCTCAGTTACTCTCCAGTACTATCACCAATGCCTTCAAATATTTTTTTCTTTGTCTTTAATTCAGCTTTATAATTGGTTTTTGGCAAGAGTATTGGAAACAGCTAAAGCACAAAATTTTCCCCTTAATTTAATGTATTTTTTTCTTGTATTGGTCCATTCCACTTTTACTTTAGTCTGAATCTTTATTCTATTTTAGTATATTTTAAACTCTTAACTTTTTCAAGAAACATCTTTTTATTAAAAATGTGAAGTAGATAGCCAGGTATAATGGTACAGTCCTGTAATCTCAGTACTCAGGGGGCTGAAACAAGAGAATCTCAGGTTCAAGGTCATTTTCAGTAATTTAGTGAGCCCCTCACCAACTTAGCAAGATCCTTTCTCAAAATAAAAAAATAAAATAGGGTTGGAATGGTATCTCAGAGGTAGAATATACCTGGGTTTAACCTTCAGTACCAAAAAAAGTGGATAATATCCAAAATATTTTAATTTTCTTACTCTAAATTATTTTATGTGCATGCCCAGTATAGGTGGTGCTTCCTTTGTTTCTTAATTTTACTGTAATTATTACTTAAAATGTAGAAATCTGTCCAGGTTTTGTGTTTAGAAAAAATATAGTGAAATTTCTCTAACTCCCTTGTATTGTTCAATAGGGTGTGGAGTAAATCCCTCATCTTTTAAACCAAAGGGTGGTTTTTATTAGACATCTATTAGCCAGATTTCCAAGGTCAATGAGTCATTATTTAGAATGACTCTGCCTAGATTTTCTCTTGTCTTTCAGCTGGATCCACTGACTCAAAAGGGAGTTTATTCTTAAATAGTTTGAGAACTGCAGTTCTTTCACCAGGTTAGCCCTTGAAAAGTAACAATCCCAAATTTACTGATTTTCTTTTATCTTTTTTAAAATTTAGCTTCTACTTTAAAGAACTTAACCTTCATTTATGTTTTTTTTTTGTTTGTTTTTGTTTTTTTGGTAAGGCCCAACTACCTGAAGATATGGAGGATCACATTCAATATCAAAGGACAGCACTTTAGGAGTTGTTCTTGTGTCTTAGGGGAGTGGCTGCCAAGATTAGGATAAGGGAAGAGCAGGGTTTTCATGTCAGGCAGTCCTGGGCTTTAATACTGGGTATCCCTCTTTCAAACTGCATAGAGTGCAAATACCATTTAAGCTTTTCTCAGTGGTAAAACCCAGTATGATGGTAGTACTCTTCTTATAGTATTGTAAGGACAAATTAACAAACATAATACAATCAGTACCATCTTGATACAGTGAAAATGTTTCTAAATTTTAGCTGTTATTATTATTGTTCTTACCTTATTAATAAACACTAGTAACTTTAATTACATTTTGGGGACCAAACTACTTTGGGAAAACCATGTGTTTTATGTATTCAGCAATTAATTTGGTTTTTGAGGTGGGGGACAGAACCAAGTGAAAACAAAGGATGTAGCAATGCAAAAAGAGACACATCTTGTAGGAGACTTCTTAGGCTCGTCTTTGCAGCACAGGTGGTCTAATATAGAACCTGAGCAAAGCTCTATTTCAATGAACTGTGTTACTTGCTTTTCTTAACTGTGACTTTAAATTTTCATCTCTGTAGAAGAACCCTAGAGGCAAGTTAGGAGACCTGTGTTCCAGGCCTGGGTGAGTTACTAGCAGACTGCATAGTCCTAGATGCATCATAACTTCTTTTTGTTCTTCAGTTTACCCATGTGTAATATGACAAGGTTGGACCAAATGTTCTCTAGAGTCATCAGTTCTAAAATATGACCATTCTGGGAGGGAGAGGCTATGTGTTGACTTGAGCAGATGTACCAGGCTATCATTCTATGGAAGACTCTTAATTTATAACTGCTCATTTCTTTCTCTTCTTCTTACTCTACCTACTCAATCTGCTTAAGTGAACTTGATTTCAGAATGAGATAGTAACAGTTCACAATGTCAGAGTTTAGACATGTGATCTTAGAAACACACAAAGTCCTCACTATGCACAGAGTACACAAAAAAAACTTTTAATTAAACACATGAAATGTATTAATCACATGCTCTTGAGAAAACTATAAAAAGGGTCCATTCCAAGGCCAGATGTGCCCTTGGAAAGAATTAGGCCAGCAAAAGAGAAAAAGAAATGGGAGTTTCATCCATGATTACTCCCATCTGCTCTTAAAAATATTCCTAAATGGACACTAGATGTGGGAAAAATTATAAAAAACAATATAAAAGTTGGACGAATATGTCGAATTAATAGGTTAATAGCCCTAAAATTTGAAGTAGAATTTTAGATTTCAAGTTTTGCTAAAGCCTCATCTGCTTGTTACTTCTATTCTTCCTTGACTTCATCCTTCCTTAAGTATGGAATTAACTTGATCAGATCTTTCCACATAAATTTATTGACACCTAGTATAGTCACTCAAACACATTTGGAGAAGAGTGATAACAATTTTCCTCACATGTATAAAGAACAGAGACTATCCCCGTTTGTAAGTGAAAAGAACTTGGCAGTAGGTATGTTAATTAATCTAAGTTTAATATATCATCATTTAATTTAACAGAGAGAAACATGCTGAAATGCAGGACAAATTTGACATGATTAAGTATTTAATTTTTCAAGATGATAGCAGAGCTTTGGTAGGATGGAACTTCCATGACTATTGGTATTAATAAGTAATTATTAATCAATTAACTCCCAAAGATGAAATATGTAGTCAATATCTATATATTATAAAAAACTGAAGTACTAAGGTTATTTTCACTTTTTGATTTAAACTTCTACTTTATCATGGCCCAGTATGACTTGAGACACTACTATAAATTTATATAAGAAGATATTTTTATGACTGAGCTTAATCTTTCTGATGTATTGTCATTTGAGGCAATTAATAGTTTTAATTCTTTTTACAAAGTTGAAAAAAACTCACCAAGGTTAAAAGCAAATGGTAATTCTCCTGAGATGCTTTGAATTCTTAAATGTGAAATCTTTGAACACTTCTTAAGTGTGTTACTTTAAAGAATGTAGATAATTAAAACATAGTAACTAATCTTTTTATGTGATTAGAAAATAAAGAACCAAATAATTAAAAATAACTGCCCAAAGCACAAAGTACATTTTCTTCACTGCTATATCTAGCAAGTGAAGTTTAGAGCTTTATTCATTACAGCTGCAGAGAATCACACTAAGAAAAGTGGTTGCATCAGATCATGGGAAATGTGAACAGTTCCAAGTGAATCAGAGTGTTCGTCCCAAATCCAGTTTATAGGAAGGATCAGGATCTTAATTTAACTAGTGAAGAAATTTTGTTATTGTTTGCTTATTTCCTAATGTAAATTGGAGGGAAATGTGGTACAATATATCTTTAATATTTCCACATGTATGCCTAGTAGATATTTGAGAAAACCCTTTGCATTTGGGGGGATTTTTTAAACTGGTGCATTGTATTTATACATCATAATGGGGTAATAAACTTATGTCGACATAAATGCACTCATTACCCAGCCAGCCCCCACCCAGTCCCCACCCCACTCCCTCCCCAACCCTCCCTCCCATGCTTGGTTTAGTGGTTGACTTCGATATGAATAAGTACATCCTGTGCTTTTAATGGTTTCCCTCTCCCCACCTCCCAGCCCCACAGTTAGGTTGTCTTATTTGCTCTTCTATAGGATCTCTTATTTCACCTGGAGTTCCTCCTATGACCTCATTCACCCTAGCTTTCACATATTAGGGAAAGCATCTGATTCCTTACTTTTTTGTGACTGACTAATCTCACTTAGCATAATTTCCTAAAGATCCATCCATTTCCCTGAAAATACCACAATTGTATTTTTTTATGGCTGAGTAAAATTCCATTGTGTACATATCCCACAGTTCTGTAATCCATTCATCTGTTGATGGACATCTTGGCTGGTTCCACAGTTTGGCTATGGTGAATTGTGCAGCTATGAACATAGATATACATGCATTAGTTTGGTAGTTTGGTTTCCTTTCTTTTGGGTAGATACCCAGAAGTGGTATTGCTGGATCAAATTTGTTCCCATTCTTCTGAGGATTCTCCACACTGTTTTCCAAAGTGGTTGCACTAATTTACAATCCCACCAACAATGTCTTAGAGTTCCCACTTCTCCACATCCTCGCCAGCATTTGTTGTTGTTTGTGTTTTGAATGATTGCCATTCTAATTGGAGTTATGTGAAATCTCAGGGTAGTTTTGATTTGCATCTCTCTGATTGCCAATGATGTTGAGCATTTTTTATACATTTATTGGCCACTTGAATTTCTTCTTTTGTGAAGTGTCTATTTAGTTTACTTGTGTATTTTTTGATCGGATGATTTGTTTTTTTTAATGTTGAGTTTCTTGAGTTCTCTATATATTCTAGATATTAGTCTTCTATCGAAGGGGTAGGTGGCAAAAATCTTCTCCCATTCTGTTGGCTCTCGATTGAGGTTCTTGACAGTTTCCATTGCTGAACAGAAGCTCTTCAATTTCATGCAATCCCATGCATTGATTTGCTTTTTGGTTTGTTGTGCCTTTGGGGTCTTGTTGAGAAAGTGTTTATCTGTGCCTATGTGTTAGTGTTGGACCTATGCCCTCTTCTAGGAGCCTTAAGCTCTCTGGTCTAATTTCCAAGTCTTTGATCCATCTTGAATGGACTCTTGTGCAGGGTGAGAAAGTGAGATTATTTTCCAATTTTCTGCATATGGTTAACCAGTTTTGCCAACACCATTTGTTGAAGAGGCTATCTTTTATCCAGTGTATGATTTTGGCACCTTTGTCAAAAATCAATTTGCTCAAAGTGTGTGGATTTGTTTCTGGGTCTTCTATTCTGCTCCATTGGTCTATGTATCTGTTTTTGTGCCAGTATCATGCTGTTTTTATTACAATGGCTTCATAGTGTAGTTTAAAGTCAGGTATTGTGAATCCTCAAAAACCATGTCTAGCTTTTTAAATTTAATTCAAGGAAGGCTTATTACTCAAAAGGCTATTTATAAAGGTGTGGCGGGGGAAGTGCAAGGGAGAGTGCAGGAACCCAGGGTGTAGACTCTGGACTCTGGACACTCCTAGGTCTTCAAATACAAGGCCAGGGGTCAGGGAGGTCTTTCAGATGTGGCAAGAGAAAGTCATGAGGAGCAATGAAGGGGTGGGGCAGAGCCCAGTGATACGGCAATTGTCTAGCATGAATGAGTCCCTGGTTCAATTTCCAGCACTTAAGAAAATAAAAAAAGAAACAAATGACCTTCTAGCCAGAGCAAGGTGACCTCCCAGAGTGGGAGACAGAGGTTTTTTTTTTTTTTAATTTTTCTCCTTCCCACTCCTCTCCTGTCAGGGTTCCACTGGCTAACCCAAGCAGGAAGCCAGATGCAGGGGCTCCTAGTGATATGGTCCATACAGGGCAGAAAACAGGGTGGAGAAGGGAGAGGGAGGAAGATAACTGGCACAAAAAACAATGTGCTGTATGACCCTATGTGAAGATTGGGAATAGAAAATGGTACTTGGCAGCTAGAAAAAAGCTTGTGAGTATACCAAACATAGATTAAAAATTTATCTAAACAGAAATGAAGGTAAACTGTTCTATAAAAATGTACCCAATGCAAAAAGCAACTCAAATAGCGTGATGACATGCTTTATTGGATAAGCATCTCAGAAGTGTTTAATAGAAGTGCTTAATCAAATATGATTGATGGAGAAATTAATACTACTAAACATTTTCTTACATAGTATATGATGTAACATGTGCATTTAAAATTATATTAATGCCAAACATTATCTTAAACACTTGCTTATTTTATCTACTTTTATATTAAAGGTATAAAAATCTTTTGACATCTTCCTTATTTGGAACACTGGGAGATAGCTTTTATTTGAGGCCACCTTATGAAAAGACACATAAAATATATATAGAACTCTGCAAAATGGATATAACTATAAAAATGCACACAAGATATAAACTAGGAGTTTAAAGAAGAGGTAAACAAAGTAAACAATAAATATAAAAGGATGTTTCGTAATTGGAAAATACTTAAAGTGAGATTCTGTTTAAAAGTGATTTGATTTACAATTATAAAAAAGTGGGCAAGTATTTTCAAGGATGTGTGCAAAAGTAATCTTACCCATAGCCACTAAGCATGTCAAAGCTTCACACCACTTTACCTGACATTTGCCTATATCTACTGAAGAACTTTCTGATTTAGATATAGGTAGATGTAGGTCTGGATGTTCTTGCTCATGTACAGGGGAAGATAGGTAGAATATGTTCATTGCTGTATGTTTGTAATAGGGAAAAACTGAAAATAATCTGATAGCAGTCAATAGAGGGATGCATAAAATGTGTTTTATTTATATGCTAGAAAAATAATAGCAATTAAAACAAACCCAAACAATATATATCAGCATGGAGGAATCATATAATCAAATGTGGCAAATAAGCTTGAGAATGATTCATATAGCATTCATCTAAATTAAACCCAAAACAATACCACATATTGTTTTTGTGAAAATATAGTGAAAGCATATAGGCTTGGATTCTAAGGCACTTACCAAATTCTCCTTTGTATCTATCTCTGGGTAGGAAGGGAAGAGAAGGGACTGGGTGAGTGTAGGCAGAGTACACTGTCTTGGTTTGAAATACTTGAACCTTCATTTGTTTATTTTCTGATTAGATTTACAGAGTTTCTTTTATGTCCTCAGTCTGAACACATTTCCAAGAATTCAACAACAGCCAACACAGTTGCTTACTATCTGAAAGCAAATGAAAATTTGTGTTCTTAATGTTCTTTACCATTATGATTTTCAGAAAATGTTATAAAATTGTTTTTATACATTTACAGTAATTATTCCCATTTTCTATATTTTACTTCTCTGTTAATCTAAAGTCCAGTAGGACAACTGTTAAGTGGAAGAATTTAATCCTCAGCTAAAGGAATAGTGAAAAGAAAGATGCAGATTGTTCACTTAGCCAGTTCAGAACAGATTATCTAAAATTAATGAACCTTCTTTTCACCAATTAAAAGGTGACAGTCTTCTCAAATGGAAACAGCATATAGGAAGAGAATAAAAGTTTTCATCAGCCTTCAATTTTGTATGCTCACTTGTATTTGTGACATAATTTTGATTAAATATTCAACCTGTCTTCAAATATAATTATCACCTATAAGCAGAAACCAGACAAATTAATTTTGAAATACTAACTATTATTATCTATATTGATCACTCTTGTTCTAATCCTCTATATATCTATTTTCATCTTTTGTATCACTGGGCATCAGGGGCCTGGTCAGAGGCCAGCTATGGTTGCAGGGTGAGATCACGAGGATGAAGAGCACATATAAAGTCAGTATCTGGAGGAGACAAACAGCAACTTTATTCTTCAGACTTGTTCCTTATATAAGGTTCCAGACAAAATGGTGTATGTCTACCTCAGCATGACATGCACATGTATGTTATGCTTTGCTTAATCATGTCATTAAATGCACTACATGCAATGTGCATGTGTGAGATGTGCGTATGTGTCCATGGCTGCATGGGATCATGCTATCACTGCCAGCCTGTATTCCTTCTGAATCCCCCTACCTCACCTGGATGATGTACATGACTTGAATTAAATTGAGTCCAGAAACTGAAAGAATCATCAAGATATATTTAAAGCTTCCACAATATGCTGGGCTAAGGCTTCTACCTATAGCTCAACATCTATAGTACCACCCCCTAGAACAGACAAAGCTGACATAGTTCTTGAGGTAATCAGTCAGAGAGTCTGTTGTGTACACACCAGTTAATTTGCTCTATACATAAAGGTTCTATGCCTACAAGCTCAATGTGTTCCCTCATTAACCAGCCTCACCTGTTTTTCATAGCATATCTCAACAAGATGGTGGTGGGAGGTGTATTATGGGTCAACTATATTGTGTTATTGTTTATCCCACTCTAGGCTGCTGTGGTTCCAAGTTCACAAATTCGTCTAGTTGTCTGCAGTAGTGGGAGTGACTCAACATGGGAGGCTTTCACCTACTGCCACTGGTAGCTCCGTGCAGACCCAGTAATGAGAGGTGTTATGCACTTTTGCAAAGGTGTGTGCTCAGGAAAGCAGGCCGTTCCCTGCTGTTAACCTGGATGGTAGGACAGGGCAGAGAGAGAGACCATTATAGGTGGTCTCTGGGAGGATGCAACTAGGCTTTTCATCCCAGGCTTCGTGGCTCCAGGAGTGCAATCCATCACTTATGGGAAACCTGCAAATGCTGGGGCCACTCCCAAATGTCTTGCCACTCAAGGGCCAGAGGTTTAGGTGCAGGAAGTAAAAGGGCTTCTCCCATCATGGTTGCACCTTGGAGTCTTCTGAACTCCCTGTAACCTTCAAGGTGTGGGGCATTCCTGTTATTACCTTATCTAAAGTTCTTCCCAGAGGCCTCATTCCCACAGGCCCTCCTGCATTTACTTACTCCACAATAGACGATGCCTGATTAACCAGTCTAGTGCTGTACATCAAAACAGTCAAAGGATATCCACAATAGACTGCCTAGCTGTCTATACAGGCATACAAGGGCCCAGTCTTTTTCATGAGCACCAATCAGACCACTCAGAACTCAGCTCATTGGCTAGAGAGTCCAATGCCTGTTTCATACCAAAAAGTCTCTGTAGTTGGCTATTGGGCCAGAGCTGGCCCTGTGGGTAGTTGCCCACAACAGAAGCTATTTGTATACAGTGCTTCTGCAGTTATAGGAGCTCTTCCTTCCTCATAGGAACTTGGGGTGTCTCTCACTTCCATGGGTTCTGAGGGGGCTTTTGCTCAGAACTGTACTGGCCCCAGCAGAGTACATAGCTGTTCAAACAAAGGGCTACTAGAAAACCATGATTCTCTCTTTAAACAAACACCCGACTTGGTCAGAGTGGGGATTTTTCTTCCCCTGTCCAGAGAGTCTCAGTCCAGGCCTCATGTAGTTTTAGTACCATTTCTCCAATTTCCTCAGGTCCTATTGGTAACTTATACTATTGTATATTCACAATCCTTCTGGTGTAATAGTCTACCATACCTGTAGCCAGAATTCTCCAGTAGTCTTCTGCACAGGCAATCCTTGTAACACATCCACCCTCAGGATATACTCAGATATAGGGAATATATACATGTAATACTCCTTAAGAGACAGATATCTGATTCCCAAAGTCATTGGGGCACATCGAACTGTCACATTGTAAGGGGTCATATTAAACTATCAGTAAATAGTTCCACATGTAGGTCATCTGGTGCCCCCACTAACCAGGTGCTTTGGCCAAGTCTCTAGTCTAGTGATCTTCTGGCCAATGTCACTGCAGTGGTATACAGTGTGTGTGGTCCACCAGCTTCCTGATTCACCCTGAACCACCATCAGGACCTGCATGGTCCATTTGAACCTGCTGTGATTAATCTTATGTAGCCTGGGGTGCTCTGCTGGTCTCCCTTTCCTGGAACAAGCCAGCCTCCATGCCCCTGGAGTCCACATCTCTGCTGCACTGGCAGTCAGGACATCTCCCTGGCTGGTGGAGCTGCTGATGCACACTGTAATGTGTGGCTCCAGCACTTTTAAAGTCTTCTAGACTTCTGGCTGGAGACGTACCTTGTCCATTCTGGCTGGGGATATGTATTACCCTAATCCTCTGCTGGGGCATATGCTGCCAGATACTCTACTGCAGGGAGGCTGGGGGCCATATTCTCTCTACCCTGGGTTGTTCCTTCTGGAGCTGTTCTTCTGGAGGTACACTGGGGGCACTCACCACATCCTGTCAAATATGCCAATTGTCAGGGGCCTGATCAGGGGCCAGCTGTAGTTTTAGGCAGTGAGATCTCCAGCAGGGAAGAAAGCATGCAGAGTCACCATCTTGAGGAGAACAAACAGCAAATGGTGAATTTATTCTGCAGACCTGTTCCTTATAAAAGGTTTTGGACAAAATGGGGCACATCCATGTCACCGTGATATGCACATGCATGTTACACTTTGCCTAGTTATTGCACCTAACTACATGCAATGCACATGTGAGAGAGGTGCACACACTGCAGCAGTGTGGGGACCACATGCTCCCATGACTATGCACCCATGACTGTGCGTCCATGGCTGTGCAGGGGGGCAGGTAATGCCATCCCTGCTACCCTGTATTCTGCCTGTGTCCCTACCCAGGGCTTTATTGTTCTTGGCTTGTTCTCTTGGGTTCTTTAATACCTCTTCATCCTGAATCAAATTATATCTCTCCTTTCTAATTGCATAGAACATACACTTTGTATAAATTTCTCATGCTTTATTGTTTTTTAAATCTCTTTAGGAAGTTTTAGTTTCTTATAAAAATCTTACAAATCAACCCCACCAATGATTTTCCCATCTGAGAACTTCCTGACCTCCTCCTATTTAAACTGTCATGATTACCGTGTTGCACTGGGTGTGTTCTATTTGTATATACTCTCTTGTCTGCATTAACAAATGCTTATGGAAACTTGCCAAGAATACTTTATGTTACCATAGAGATAGAAATACAGCAGACCCTTCATTAATGACTCACCAATTTCTATTTAACCCATGTCTTTCATTAAGTTTCTGTCTATTCAACAGACCCTTAGAGTATCTCTGAGTATCTCAATCTCAACACACTGAAGACCCAACTTCCATTATCTTTCAAACCACTCCTTCCTCCATGTTTTCTGTTTTAGCAACAGCAGCTTCTTCTACCGGGATGTGCAGTTGGACCATCATCCTTAAAACGGGACCGTCTTTCCTTATTTCTCATATTTAGTTTTCATCCAGAGTTTGTCAATTTTGCTTTTTATGCATGCCACATACCTGTCTGGATTCAAGCCACACATCCTCATTGGTCATTGGAATAATTACAGTAGACAGTGCTGATCTGTCTTGCTTTCTCTCACCCTCCTCTATACACTGCTACCTAAGGGGAGCTTTTCAAATCAGAGGTGCAATTACTTCATAATATTACATAACTTCACTTATCCTTTGTTTGTGCCTAGATTACCTTCTGTGACACCTCACTCTATCTAGTTACCCCATACTCTCCTTTAAGATTTGTTTTTCCTTTGCAATTTCTTTGGAAAGTTTACTTTGACCTTCCTGGATTGTTCAAATCCTCCTAGTGCTCAGAACACTCAGTCTCTAATGTCCTCCTTAGCACACACCACAGGTGTAATACTGCATTCATTGGATTTAAATGTTTTTCTTTCTAAGACCTACACTGTCTGATACAGTTGCTACTAGCCACTTGTAGCTATTAAGTAAAATTAAGCAAAGCAAAATCAATTTCGTAGTCACACTATAAAACGTTCAAGCACCCAACAGCCACATGTGGGTAGTGTCTACCTCATTGGGCCACATTACAGGAATATAGGAAATTCTACTGGAAAGCACAAATGCTCTGCATGGACAGAAGCTGATGTTCTTCTGTTATCTTTCCTTCATTTCTATCTCTTCTTGGCTTCATATTTCCAGTGCCAAGCAACCTGTATGGCCCACAGAATACCCTCCAAAGCTTTTGTTAAGCAAAGGAGCAAAATGAATTGATTAACAAGTGCCCTGTGAGCTGTGAGGACGATGTGGAGCAGTCAAGGGCATCTCAGATCAGGAAAACTTTCCCAGCCCTGGTGTTTGTGGCCACTGCACACCCGGCCCTCAGCTCTATGTGCTCAATTGTGGACATGCCTGTAAGGGGCTCTGTTTTGCTATCTCAAGATACACTTGGCAAGCTGCACATGCTTGTAATACCAGTACCTGGGAGGCTGACATGGGAAGATTGCTGCCAGCCTCAGCTTCTTAGTGAGGCCCTCCAAAACTTAGTGAGACCCCTTTTCAAAGGAAAGAATAAAAAAAAAAAATAAGGCTGGAGGTATAGCCCTAAGGTAGAATATCCCTGGGTCCCATCCCCAGTACAAAATACACACACACACACACACACACACACACACACACACACACACACGGCAAGACCTGATCTGGAAATCCTTCTTGAATATTTTATAAAAGAGGGTTCTTTGTGGAAATAAAAGCACTACCTGACTGTAGCTCTCTAGATGCTAGCAGATGTTTATCAGTTTTTGGCAGTTGAATAGTTGTCATGCCTGAGATGTGAGCTCATGCCTAAAGGGAATAGAACAATAGAAGTTTAATATTTCAGTGAAGTTGATTAGAAGGGGTTCTGGTGTCCCTGAAACCCATTTTGAAGCTGGAAAACATTGCAAAAAATTCTGCAGCTTTTACTGGGGAGCTGTTGAATTATGGCCCCTGGGCTCTATCTGGCCCAGTGCCAGACTTTATATATAAAGTTTTATTGGAAAGACATACACACTCATTAATTTATTCATCTATCGCTTCTTTCCCTTTACTATGGCACAGTTGAGAAGTTGAGAAAGAGGCCATGTAGTCCATAAAGAAAAAAATATTTACTACCCCAGTCTATACCCAGTCTATATAGAAAATAGCTTGCCAACATTAACCTCTGCAGGGTCAAATATTGTTATATTATTTGAGCTTTGTTAGCAGTTAGGGGCACTTGTGACAAAATAGTCATTTGTTTTATTTGTTATCCATCCTCCTATTCCCTGCTTTAAAATACTTAGAGTCTTGTTTTCTCTAATATGCCCAAACTAGGGAGTATTGGGACTACCAGAGGAATTCCAGATAATGGAGGGGAAATCTCAGCAAAGCTGAAATGGAAGGCAAGGAGATGAAGAAGGCTGAGGCTGATTAATGGAGGAGCTACATCTGAATATGTGTAAAAATGTGAATGTAGCATGGTCAACCTGGACACTCATTGTTGGGAGGGAAGGAAGGAGAAGTGAGGCGGGGAGAGAGCACCAAGTACAGTCTGAATGTACGCCATTTTTTCTTTCTTTTTTTTTTTTTTTGGTGGTATTGGGAGTGGAACCCAGGGGATTTCTACCTCTGGGCTATAATTTCAGACTTATTTTATATTTTTTTTGGAAACAGGGTCTCACTATGTTGCTGAGAGCCTCACTAAGTAGCTTAGGCTGGCTTTGAACCTGTGCGATCCTCCTGTCTCAGCCTCAGTGGATTGTAATCTTCAGCAGGGATTACAAGCGTGCACCACATTCATGCCTGGCTGAATGTATGCCATTTTCAATATGATCCACATAAAACTAAAAATAAATAAATAAATAAAATACTTAGATTTGTAAGCACTTTTTTTTATACTTTCACTGGTTCAGGCTATGGTGGGCTTCCCCTGGCTCCTTTCTCTTTCCCCTGCCCTTCCTCACACCAGGTACTGAGATTGACATCAGTATTTTTACATACACGATGGCGATGGAAGTGATTTCTTTAGTTACTCTCCCTCTTCCTCCTCATTTCCTAGGTTTTTTAAGATGCAAAATTATAAGGGGAAATGATGAAGCTGGCTCATCTCTTTGAGGCAACTAGATGAGTGGCAGGCTGCAGGGGCGGAGTCACTGGCAGCAGCTTGTGAAGTGAATGCTCTTCACTGTTTCTTGTGCACTAGGAACCTTCAGAACAGAGTGCCAGGGAAAGACAGGTCTGGAAATGGGCGCCTAAGGGAGGTGGTCCTCAGAGGACACAGGAGAAGTGAGTCTCCATGTGCATAAACAAGGAGACACCAAATCAGAAAAGCCTTAAGAAACAGCCTCCAGGGAAGCCTAGTCAGAAGTCAAATAACAAAAAAGACACTCTGAACTGGAACTGAGGGTAGACAGGAAGCAGGATGTGTTGGAGGGAGAGTTGCAGGAGGGCAGGAGCTTATTTAAATGTGCCAAGTGCTGTATGCATATATGTTTCTATCACTCTGAACTTCATTATAATGTATAATTGCAGCGCATCAAGAAAATGCATTTGTTTTTGCCGTGCTGAGGATGGAACTCGGGGGCATTGTACCTCCATGTTACACCCCCAGCCCTATTTTTTAGTCTTTTTTTGAAACAGGGTCTCACTGAGTTGCAAAGGGCCTCGCTAATTAGCTGAGGCTGTCCCTGAACCTGCTATCCTCAGGTCTCCGCCTCCCGAATGCTGGGATTACAAGCATGAGCCAGCACGCCTGGACAAAAGTATATGTTTAAAAAAAACTATAAAAATTGGGTTATGTGTAAAGTCACTTGCAATACTGGCAAGTTTAAAAGAAGACAATGATGTTTAAAATTTAACAAATTTCTGTTCTTGTGTGTTAGTGTACATTTAGTATCTAGACCTCCCCTCCTAACACACAATGCACAGGCCACATATCATAAACCTGAGAGGCAGGCTACTTTTGTTTGAATCTTGTCTCTGTCTCTCACAAGCTGCATGACCCTGGGCAAATTACACAACCTCTCTATGCCCTAATTTACTCAACTACAAAATGAGGATAATACTCATACCACTTTGTGTGTGTGGTGAGGCCTCTCTCTGTCTCAGCCTCAGTTGCCTAGGCTGCAAGATGAACTAGAAATAAAGACTGGATCTGACCATAAAAGGTCAATTTATATAGAAACCGGTCTCCAATAGATTATATGTTGATTCTGAAGAGTAGTTGTCCTTTAAATAGATAACTGTTTAGTAAAGAAATATCCTTGTTTCTAGAATAGTTTTCCTTTGAATAGATAGTAAAAATGAGTAATATGTCTGTGTAGAAACTTTATCTCACTGACCCAAATTATTGCCTTTCAGAGGAGAAAATATGGAGTAGAGAAGAAACTGGAAGAACTAGTAAAAAGCAAAGGAAATAACTCAAAGCAGAATTTTAAAAATCGTGGTAAAATTTATTAAGATAAAATTACCAAACTAATCATTTTTAAACTTGTAATAAAAACAGCATGGTACTGGTACAAAAACAGATACATAGACCAATGGAGCAGAATAGAAGACTCAGAAACAAATCTACACACTTAAACTTTTTTTTTTGACGGCATTGGGGATGGAACCCAGGGACATTCTACCTACGAGTTACATCCTCAGTCTTGTTTTTTAAATTTTTTATTTTTATTTATTTATCATTTTGTGGGTTTGGGGATGGAATTCAGAGGGATTCGACCTCTGAGCTACACCCCCTGCCCTATTTTTTATTCTTTATTTTGAAACAGGGTCTCACTAAGTTGTGGAGGGCCTCACTAAGTAGTAGCTGAGGCTGTCCATAAGCCATGATCCTTCCTGTCTCAGCCTCCCAAATTCTGGGATTACAAGCGTGCACCACCACACCCAGCCATTTTTAAACTTTTACGGTCCTTTGTAATTCTACATTATAGTGAAATTCAAAATGATCAGAACATACATCTACACAGCCCTTGGTGTGTTTCCCTCTGGATCCCTCTCTGCTCCCCTCCCCTCTCTCCTGGTACATGATGGTGAGATTGGTAGTGATAGCTTCATATATGGGCATAGCATTATTTGCAGTCTTTCCTTCTTTAATTGTCTTTTTCCCCATTCTCACCTATTCCTCCAGTCTTCTTCCAGTGTTCCACTGTTCTCTCTCCTCATTTATCTAAAGTCTCTTATTTCCTATTTTCTCTTTAGCTTCTGTATATGAGGGAAAAAAAAAAAAACATATGATCCTTGACTTTCTGAGACTGGTTGATCTCACTAAAATATGCTCTACACTCATTCATTTTCCTGCAAATGATATAACTTGTCTTCTATAGTGTATGCAAACACCTCATTTTCTCTATCCATTCATCTGTTGACCTACATTGGTTCCATGATTTGGGTGTTTTGAATTGTGCTGCCATAAGCATGTGTATTCACAAATCACTATAGTATTCTGACTTTAATTCTTTTTGAGAGATCCTGAGGAGTATGCCTTGTTCATATGATTGTTTCCATTCATAGTGTTTTGAGGAACCTCCTTACTGATCTCCACAGTGGTTGTACTGAATTTGCAATTCCAGTAGTAGTGTATGAGTTATAATTTCCCCATATCCTTGCCATTATTCATTATTGTTTGTATTTTTTTTTTGAGTTATGGTACTGGGGATGTAACCCAGGGGCATTCTATCTCCAAGCTATATCTTCAGCCCTATTTTTTATTTTATATTTTGAAACAAGGTCTCACTAAGTTGCAGAGGACCTCAATTAGTAGCTGAGACTGTCAGAAAACCTGTGATCCTCCTGTCTCAGCCTCCCAAGTACAGAGATTACAAGTGTGTGCCAATATACCAGGTTGTTTGTATTCTTGATTGGCTTTCTAAAGTTAGATGGAATCTCATTGTAGTTTTGACTTGTATTTTTATATATTTGTTGGCCATTTGTATTTTTTTAGAAGTGTCTATTTAGTTCAATTGCTTGTGTTTAGATTTTTTTTTTGGTGCTAAGCTTTTTAAGTGCTTTATATGGTGTAGACACTAGTATTTGATCAGAGGAGTAGCTGGCAAAGATCTCCTATTCTGTAGACTCTCTCTACTGGCTCTTGATTATTTTCTTTGCTGTGCAGAAACCTTTTGATTTTTATACCATATCATTTGTTGATCATTGGCTTTTATTTCCTAAGCTTTGGGGGCCTTATTAAGGAACTCTTTACATGCCTATATCTTGGAGAGTTGGTCCTATGTTTTCTTCTAGTAATTCCAAAATCTCACTTTAGTTTCTAAGTCTTTGATTCATCTTGAGTTTACTCTTGTGCAGGGTGAGAGACTGGTGCTTAATTACATTCTTCTACATATGGAAAAACAGTTTTCCCGCCACCATTTGTTGAAATGACTCTTTTCTCCAATGTATGTTTTCAGCAGCTTTGTCAAAAAATCAATATTAGTGTAAAGATTTGTTTCTGTATCTTTATTTTACTCCATTGGTCTATATGTTTGTTTTTGTGCCAACATCATGCTGTTTTCAATCACCTTATCTCTGCAGTATGATTTGAAATCAGGTATTGTGATGCCTTCAGCATGGTTCTTATTGCTCAGAATTGTTTTGGCTACTTAGGTCTTCTGTTCTTTCTTATGAATTTTAGGACTCTCTTGTCTTTTATAGCTCCATGAAAAATGACATTAGTATTTTCATAAACATTGTACTGCATCTGTAGATTGCTTTTGTTAGTAAGGCATTTTGATAATATCTATCCTGCTTGTTCAAGAACATAGGTGGTCTTTCGATCTTATAAAGACTTCTTAAATATCTTGCTTCAGTGTTCCATAATTTTTATTTAAGAGGTCTTTTACCTCCTTGGTTAGATTTATTACAGTTCAGTAGTGTTAAGTGTTTTCACACTGTTGTACAACTAATCTCCAAAGATCTTTTCATCTTGAAAAACTGAAACTCTACCATTTACACAGTAAATGAATGACAGAATGGGGAAGAACTCCCCATTCCTCCCTCTATGTTCCCCTGATACCCACTATTCTACTTTGTTTCTATGATTTTGATGAGTCTAGATAGCTCATATAAGTGCAATTATACAGTATTTGTCTTTTGTGACTGGCTTATTTCACTTTTGCGCAATGCCCTCAAGTTTCATTCATGTTGTGGCATGTGCCAGATTTTTTTTCTTTTTAAAATCTGAACAATTTTTTCATTGCATGTATATACCACAGTTTGTTTATGCATTCACCTGTCAGGAGATGGTAGGACTATTTCCACCTTTGGGGCTTTTGTGAGTAATCTTTTGTGAACATGGGTGTGCAATAGACAGCTGTATTTATGAAATTTATCTGTGATATGGTACCATGACTCCACAGTAAAGTAGAAGAAGCTTGGCCTCTGAACCAGAGAGAGCCAGGTCACAAGCCTGCTTTCACCCATTTTTGACTGTGTAGTCATAGGCAAGTTACTTAAATTCTCTAAGCTTATTTCATTCTCTGTAATAAACAGTGACATTTAAATAGTATTATTTGTGGAATTAAATGAGACTTTATATAAATCTTTGCATGATGCTTGATATATAGAAATAATTTAATAATTTTATGTTCCTCTTTTCTTTTCCAGTTTACCATCTTGAATGCTCTGATAACCTATGCACATCTCCTTCCTTTACTCTTTTTTTAAAATACTTTCATTGGTACAATGTAATTATATGCCATAGTGAGATTAAAAGTGATACAAACATATATGAACATATTAACTGGTGCTTTATTACAAGGTGAGCCATACATGTACCCAAGAGGCATGAGATTGGCTTGTGCTTTAAGAAAATATTCCTCCAGAGTCCCAGTAGTATTGGTCCAACATGTTTAACTAAATAAATATAACCCAGAATTTCAGTATTCTTTTTAAAAAACATTGACATCTCCAAGAAGCTTTGTGATCCTGTCTTTAACTGGTTTTTCTTAAAATCAGGAAATAGTATTTTCCCCCCCAGAGCAGTTTCATATATTTGAATTTGACTCAACACAAACTCTGAGGGAATGCCAGACTTTACAGCATCCATTCCTCAGTGCCTAACTCAACCAGACCTGCTTGCTTGATCCTGACCATAATAAAGGAAATGGGGCCTTTACATGCTCACGTTAGAAGCAAGCATTTGATTGCATGTCCACTGAGGAGTATCATGAGATGAAAACCTCTTTGTGGTACATTCTGCATCCTGAGGAATATCATAGTATAGTGGCTATACCAGAAATGGCCTGTTTATTTAAATCCAACTTGGTGATGTAAATATTTAAAATATCAGTAAAATTATATTTTAAATATTTGGAGAAGGATATTTGGAGAGAATTTGTAATTTGATATCTTGGTAAATCACTATAAAGAAAATGAAGGTGCCAGATTTGCTCTGCTTGAAAAATTAAGTTTAATCATTCTTTTGCTTTGCAAGGAAAATAAATTTGAGAGAATGGTCTGAACATGGTTAAGAAAAATAAAGGAAAATAGAAGAAACTGTGGTAGAGATGACATAAAAGTTGGACAGGCAGATGTAAATGATACCTGTTCTAAAATGTGTGCCCACGAAAGAGTACAAAATAACATTTTTGTAACACGCTTCAATCTGACATTAGTTGGTACTAAAATAAACAGACTGAAATGACTTTCTTTGTACATTATTTCAAATATTTATATATTGAAACATAAAATTAAATTTGATTTATGAAATGTTTGGCTTTTGAAAAAAAAGAAAAATGACTTCACATGTGATGTTTAGAATGTGAAATGTCCTCAAAAGGCTAATGTGTTGGCGATTTGGCCCCAGCAGAGTGGTGCTCAGAGGTGAGGGTGGGGGAGTGTTGATTGGATCACAAGGGCTCTGACCTCTTCTGTGGATTAATCCATGGAGGGATTTACATTTGGAAGGCATTATTAGGAGGGCGTAGAAACTGTAAGAGGTTGGGCCTAGTAGGAGGGATTGGGTCACTGGGGACATGCTCTGAAATGGTCTACCTTGTCCTTGGCCCTGTTTTTGCCCCCTGCTTCCTGGCTGCCACGATCTGAGCAGGTTATGCCTGCCCTGCCCTTCCATCTTGGTGTTCTATCCCACCTCAGGCTCCAAGTAATGAAAGTGGCCGACCATGGACTGAAACCTGTGAAACCAAGAGCCAAAATAAATCTTTGCTTTATAAGTTGTTTATGTCAGATATTTTGCCACTGCAATGAAAATCTGACTAGCAAATCACACAAATACAGATGATGGTCATCGTGGGGATTCTCTTTGGATAGTGCTCAAGGATTTAATTAACATTCCTTACAATGTACTGAGAAACCTCAGAAGTGTTCCAAAGGGCTCTGGGAAATTGAATGCTGTCTTTTGAAAGGAGGAAGAGAATCCCAGACTCACAGGATAGGAATGAACACTATGCTGCACCGAGAAACAGGTAGTTTCAGAACACAAAGTATTGGGACAAGAGAAAGTTCCTGGGCCCTCGCCGTGGGTCATTACTGGAGAAGACTCCATCCTGCCTTGACAGGATGGACTCTGAAACCAGGTAGGATCTTAGTAGTTGCTTCGTCTCAAGAAGAGCTGGTGCCAGGCACGGGGTGGGGTGGGGTAAGACCATGAGCAGAAGTTCCAAGTATTAGGACTATTATTGCCAGGATCCCAGGCAGCATTGCAAAGCCACAATTTCTCCTATTTCAAATAAATGTATTCAGTGATACCCTTCTTCTGGGTACCACCTAGAAGTGGCTTTCTAAAGTTAATAATGCAAAACACCCACCCTCCAGGAGCTTACTTTGGGATGTATTTGCTTGCTCAAAGCGGTGTGGGGTATATTCCTATTATTTCTATCTAGGGACAGGGTGAAAAATGTGTGGATATCGCAGGAAGATTATTCTTATGTAAAGGGCCTCTGAACCACCCTGTGTTTATTCTCAACCGGTGATTCTCGAAGGAGAGGAAATGAGCTAAATGACTTGATGAAAATTCAAACGCTACTCCTTATCACCACAACAAATCAGGATCTTAATGAGGGGGAGAATATACGTGTGCAAATGCTTGAAAATAAGATTAACATACTGGAAGTATAAAAATACATTTGCCAAAAAATTCAGCAATACAGGAAAGACCGAGTAAATATGAAGGATGCTTTCACCTGACAATGAAACCATTTTATGCCCATCAGAGGAGGAAAATGAAATAATGTGACATTTGAAGTGTTTGTTATGATACAAAAAGTGGGAATTCAAACACTGTTAGTGGCCCTTTGGAGGGTAACTTGGCAATAACTCATTCAGAGGTGTAGATATCCCGTGGGCAGCAATCAACACATATAGATCCATATTTAAGAGAAATGTAGCACATGTACATAAAAGCAATGTGTGGAAATAGCTATGAGTGGTAGCAAAAAGATATCAACAAACTGAATGTACAATTGGAGAAGAGAAAAAGTTGTATCAAAGTCATGTAGTATAATACTGTAGGGAAGTTAAAAGAATCAACTAGAGTTGCCAGTATCAACGTGGATATGTATCACCATGTTTGGTAAGAAAAACAAGTTTATGAATAATACAGCTTAGTGCCAATTATAAAATTAAAATCATGTAAAACAATATTAAATAGTTGTGAAAATATTTGCTAAATTGAGAATTGGTGCTCCCTCTGGACAGTTAGGAGAATGGTTTTAGGGGAGGTATCTGTAATGCTTTATTTAAATCTACATGAAAAAATCTTAATTACTTTATCAAGAAAATAATACTAATTAGATTTCTAGTAGTACAAAGACAAATGAAGATAGATAGTAAACATTAGAATTGAGACAGTAAAAAATAAAACTATGTTTTTGGAAGGGGTAGGATCACATCAAACTCAATGCCTTATGTAATTGTGGGTGGGTACATAAACAAATTTTGGGTTTGGCTGATTCACAAAGACCTGCCTTGGTTCTCTCTGCTATCAGAAGTGTTGAAAACACTGTCTACTCTGACTTCCTGGATGTGCCCTACTTTATTGGTGCCATGTAAACAAATTCACTGGCATTTTTGTGGGGAGCTGTACTATAAAAGCAACATGTGATCAAGTTATTTTATGTTCTCTTGCTAGAAAACTCTTTTTCTACCTGACCTTTAAGTTTTTTAGTTTGCTATGACTCCATTCTAGAAACTCTTTACATTCCTTCCTTGACTGGTTATATCTATTTCCCCATTTCAATTTCAAATCAAGATATCTCTTTTGAACTCCAGAACTCATTTAGCTCAGTACTAACTCAAAATCCCAATGATTGTCTCGTGGGCACATCGAAGCCCAATACTGAATTCAGGCTCTTTCCATGACACCCCACAAGGTGTTCCTGCTATGAATACATTTCTTATGAGATGTCATAAACTATTATCTCACCATCCACCCAAATGTACCTACCAAGTCCTTGGTAGTCATTCTTGACGTTTTCTTCTCCCTTATCCTTTATAGGCAATGCATCACCAAATTTCATTGATCCCACCTTGTAGACATATTTTTTATTTTATATATTTTTTTTGTTGCACTGAGGATGAAACCCAGGAGCATTTTACCTCTGAGCTATACCCCAGTCTTATTTTTTAGTCTTTATTTTGAAGCGGGTTTCACTAAGTTTCAGAGGGCCTCACTATGTAGCTGAGGCTGACCTTGAATCCAGATCCTTCTGTCTCAGCCTTCCAAGTACTGGGATTATAAGCATGAACCACCATGCCTGGCTTGTAAATATATTTTAAATGTACTGACTTTTCTACATTGCTATTCTTCATTTCCCCGGCCTTTGTATCATCACTGTCTTCTGGGTATGTGTCAGTCCCATCCCCTTTCATCTATTTTTAATTAGTCCCCACTCCAATAAGCCATCTTCACACTATGTCCAAAGTGATACCTTCAAAGTGCAAATCTTGCTGAGCATGGTGGCTCAAACCTATAATCCCAATTCTTGAGAGGCTGAGACAGGAGGATAGCCAGCCTTGGCAACTTAGTGAGACTCTGTCTCAAAATAAAAAATAAAAGGGCTGGGGGTGTAGCTGGGAGGTAGCTACAATTGCCCCTGGATTCAATTGTCCAGTAAAAAAACAAAAACAAAAACTTCGCAAACATATAAAATGTAAATCTTAATGTGTCACCCCTGCCTATGCATTTTCTTCCTCTCATGCTCCTGGGGTCTGTCAGGAATCTGTGCGTGGCCGTCCAGGACCTGCTCTTCCTGTTTAGAGTCTTCTTTTCTCACTCTTCTCCCATCTAGACTGCAGCCACACTTGGCTGTGGTCTTCAAATGCCTCCAGCCCCCTCCCAGTTCATGGCCTTGCTACATCTTGTTCTGCTTTCTCTGCCTATAAAACTGAGCCCAGCCACCACTTCCCAAGCCCTCCCTAAGACATGGCTCTACATCCTTTAACTCTCACCTCTGACATTACTTTTTCAGGAAAGCCTTCCACGACCACCCTACAATGGATTCTTGGTTCTGGAATGCTCCAACTCTGTACTCAGTAATTGCATTTAACAAAAAAGTTAATTAAACACTTACTTGAATAATTGTCTGATTACTTCACTAGACCACACATTTCACAAGAGCAGGACAGTGCTTGTTGTTCATGGCTTCATCCCCAGGGCCTGTCCAGTGCACCCCAGGTATTGCTAGAGTAAAAGGTCAGGCCTCTGAAATGGCTAAAGAAAAGGGAGACATTTCAGTTTCTGCTCCCAGAAGCTACTAGATATTACATGAAATTTGGAAATGAGTTGTTTTTTTTGTTTGATTGT
The DNA here is from genome assembly GCF_963383645.1 of Muscardinus avellanarius. Taxonomy (NCBI): domain Eukaryota; kingdom Metazoa; phylum Chordata; class Mammalia; order Rodentia; family Gliridae; genus Muscardinus; species Muscardinus avellanarius. The sequence continues at coordinate 50,743,612 of NC_137790.1, read as the reverse complement.
TTGTTTTGTTTTTGTTTTTGTTTTTACTTTAGAGAACTACTCTGGAGCAATTTTCTTAAGTGTTTTTTAAACTTAGGTGGAACTAAATATGTAGATATGCATTCACTCTGCTTTAGTTTTACAAAGCTAGAAGTATGTTCCCTTGAACAGTGCATATTAGAGAAGGTTCAGTTTCAGGGGCTGTAGAGTTAGTGCTTAGGAATGCCTTTTTAGAACCCCGTCTAGGGTGACCCCTCAAAATCTTTACCAAAGCAACAATAGTCATGGGATGGTGAGAGATGAAAAAAGAATCGATTTTCTTTCCATGAATTATGTGAATGGAATGTCTTTAGATTTGGATCGGTGTCAGAATCTGAATTCTTTCAATTTGGCTATTTTTTTAAGCTATCTCCAAGCCAAGTGTGGTGGCACACACCTGCAATTACAGTACTTGGGAGGCTGAGACAGGAAGATTGCAGGTTCAAGACCAACCTCAGCAACTTATCAAGACCCTATTTCAAAATAAAAAAGAAATAAAATTAAAAGGGCTGGGGATGTGTCTCAGAAATAGAACACTCCTGGGCTCAATATCCAGTACCTTCCCCTGAATATTACTACCCTTAGCTTCAGTTTAATTACCTATCTCACTTTTGTGAATCTGTCTCACTTTTCTGTTAAGATTTATAAAGATATCATAAATTTACTTTGGTAAAATTGATAAGGCTCTTAGTATAGTGTTCACTTCTGGTAGAGACTCAATAAAATCTAGTTTTTAGCACCTCTTGATCAGTATATATAAACTAGTTCAATTGTCCTTGAATTGGGACCCAGATAACCAAAACCTGCTTGACTCTCTAAAACATTCCCTGGCTAACGCTTATAATTCAGAACTATTCTGCTGGCCTTAGGCTGAATGACAGATTGTATGATTATAGTATATATCCCCAAATCATACCTTTATATATCTGAGTGAATCTCATAATAGGACAAAGAAAAAGGAGGAAATCTCATATATAGATGATTGCTAGAAATATGCTGCCAATTGTGAGGAAGCACTGAAGCAAAGTGAGCACCATTCAGATTTTTCTAGAATATGTCAGTAGATATGTTCTGAAGAGTAGCTGGAAGAAGTATTTCCTTGCATTAGAGAGTGATTCATCCAGCCTCTAGCTTATTCCTCGTGCAGGCCATTGGGCGCTTAGGATGTATTGGACACTGTGTGGGCAGCAAAAATCCAACAGTAAATCAGACACTGCCTTGCTCAGGTAGAAGAAAGACAGGAAGAGGAATGAGAGATGATTGTGTGTGTATGTTTTATACTCTTTAATATAAGGTGGTCTGTAAACGCTTGTAGAAGAGGGATTGGAGCAAGGCCTCAGTGTCCTGTGGGAGCAATCTTTTTAGATCCTGAAGGGAATAGGTTTCCAAGCAGAGATGACAGCAAGCATGATCTTGGTGTATCTGAGGAATGGCAAGGGAGCTAGTTGAGTGGCAGCAGGGGGAGGGAGGCATGATGGTGGGGTGAGCAGACACATGGCAGGGACCAGCACATAGGCCTTAGTACACCATGGATGAGATTTTGGCTTCAAATCTGAGAGAGATGGGATATCATGGGGGAATTTTTTAATAGGATCCCATTGACAATTTTTTTGGTACTGGAGATTGAACCCAGAGGTGTTCTACCTTTGAGCTACACTCCAGCCTTATTTTGTTTATTTTCTTTATTTTGAAACAGAGTCTTGCTAAATGGTTGAGGCTGGTCTTGAACCTGTGATCCTCCTGTCTCAGCCTCCCAAGTATTGGGATTATAGATGTGTGCTACCATGCTCAGCTTTCATGTACCTATTAACACAACAATTACAATTAACAATTGCTTTGGCTGCCATGGAAGAATAATTTGTTGTGAGCATGGGCAGAAATAGAGAATACAAAAATAGTAAGGAAACTGTTCCCAAAGCTGGATGAGACATATTGTTCCCTTCAGTACTAGCTATTAGTAAAATATACTTCCATGTGGCATTCTTTCTCCAACAAGAAATTCTTTCCCGTGCCCACTGACAACTATATTAAACCCAATTTACATGTCTCTGCTTATCTTTTTGTATCCTTGTATATACTAATGTTATGGTTTGGATATACAGTGTCCACTGGAAGAGCTCATGTACTGACATTCAAAATGTTCAGAGGTGGCTGGGCGTGGTGGTGCATGCTTGTAATCCCCGTGCTTGGGAGGCGGAGACAGGAGGATGGCGCAAGTTCGAAGCCAGCTGCGCTGGCTTAAGAGACCCTGTTTCTAAATAAAAATATTAAAAAAATGGGTCTGGGAGTGTAGCCAGGAGGTAGAAGGGCTTCCAGGAATCCCAGTGCCACCCAAAAAAAAAATGTTCAGAGGTGAAGTGATAGAATCATGAGGGTTCTAGTTTCATCAGTGACTAAACCCATTGATGGTTAATGTATTTATTGGGTGCGCAGGGTGCGGCTGGGGGTAGGTCACTGGGAGGGTGCCTTGGGGACTATCTATGTCCCTTGCTCCCTTCCATTGTTCTCTTTCTGCTTCCTGCTATCATGTCCTGAGCTCTGCAGATATAGTCAGGTCCGACATGGATTGAAATCTCTGAAACCTCTGTAACTGTGAGCAAATCAATCTTTCTTCCTCTAAGTTGTGGTCATCAGGTCTTTTGGGTCATAGTAGTGAGAATGTTGAGCGGAAAAACTGCCCTTCAAATGTAAGGACTTAGACTCACATAATACTAGGGGTGATGATGATACTTGGTTTTTGGATATAGTTCAAAGGTAGAGCTGGTGGATTAGGGATATAAAATAAAAAGCAACCAAAGGTGACACTGAAGATTTGAGCCTGAGCGATCAGAAGGGTGGAAAAGAAGGTTAAAAGAGGCAGGTGCAGTACATGTTGTAAGGTCTTTTCTTTCTCCAGTAATCTTCTATTTGAACATTGTTTCTGGAAGGATCTCTTCCTTGGACTTAGCCATCTTCTTCCTGAGGTTTAGTTGACTGCTGCAGGCTGGCTTTGTGGGATATAAGAGAATTATCTGGCATGAATGGCTCCCAGAAAAGAAAATGTGGAGGAGTATAAAACATAAATTGCACCCACTAGACTGCTTAGCCAAGGGCTAGCACTGTTTGTTAAGAAATGTTCCTGACTGACTGTCTCCCTAGAGGCCCCACAGTAGAGTAACAGCTGTAGGTGATTCCCAACTTGGCAGAGGTGGTAACTATTAAGGATTCAAAAATGAATTCTACACTTTACCAAGTTTTAGTTAATGAAAACATTTGAGCTAAAGAGGGAATTACTCAAAGACGATCACAGCTGAAAGAGTCTTTAACTAGAGTCTAAAGTAGGACTTAGAGAAATGTGAGATTGGAGAAGCTACATGAATTCCTTGAGGAATAAAGAGCAGCAGAGACAGGATTATAACCTGTATATAACCAGGTATCTAACTCCCAGTCTAGTTCTCTTTTTGCTGTGCCATGGTAGAAAGTTTATGAAAATCCCAGGGGTGCACTGGCTTGGAGCAAATCATCTTTTACTTTTAGTTGGTAGGAGTTCATTTAAGCCTTCACTATACACTGCTTTTAATACATATGCATAGATTCCACAGCTTTACCCTGAAGAGTGTCTGGATGGGTTTTCTGGCCCAAGCAAATAAGGAATGATAATAATAGTCATTGCTTTTCTCTGGGGATAGAGTATTACTTTCACATTCAGAATATGATGAATTGTAAGTATAATGATTGGAACAGGACAGTGGTATAATGAGCAGATGTTTGCACCATGCGTGTGAGGGTAGTTACAATCCATCTACAGATAAGTACTATAAAAATAGATTTGTAATATTCCTGTTTTCTTGCCTTATCATACTGGTGGTTGAAGGAAAAAATCCTGGTTTTGAACTTCAGCCACCATTTTTAAAATGCCGAGGGAGGTACCAAGAAATAGTGAAAGATTCAAAGTCAAGCACAGGGAAAGAAAGAAAAGTGAGATGCATTTAGTCAGTGCCTGACAGATTGAGATTTGATTGTTTCCATTTAGGCATTTAAAAAATCCAGATGTAAGTTTATAAACAGCTCCACACTGTGACTAAGATCAGCTCTGATTACAACAGTTAGCACACCACCTGACAGCAATATTTATTGCTCATGGAATTAAGCTTCTCTCTCTCTCTCTCTCTCTCTCTCTCTCTCTCTCTCTCTCTCTCTCTCTCTCTCTCTCCTCCCTCCCTCCCTTTTCTTCTTCTTCTTCTTCTTCTTCTTCTTCTTCTTCTTCTTCTTCTTCTTCTTCTTCTTCTTCTTCTTCTCTCCTTCCTTCTCTCTGTCTCTCTTTGCCTCTGTCTCTGTCTGTCTGTCTCTCTTTCTTTCTCTCTCTCCTGCGTGTGTTTATTCTTTTACCCTGTCTATAAAATAAAATAGAACATTCCAGACTTTTGACAAAAGTTTATTATTGTCTTAGTTATTATTCTTGACATCCAAGCTTAATATTTACTTTGATTTCCAAATTCATTGAATCCAGAACTTACTAAGCAAGATGTAAGTTCAATTGTCATTCAATTCTCTACCACTGAGTGGCATCTAATACATCTTTTTTTTTTTTTTTCCTCGATTGGGAAAAGTTTTTCACATCTTGGCAGATTTCTCACCCTGGTATATTACTCAGAGATTTTCAGAGAAATTATGGCTTGTGTGATTATGGAGGCCAAAAAGTCTCACAATATGCTGTCTTCAAGATGGATATTCAGGAATGCCAGTGACATAGCTTAGTCTGAGTCTGGAACCCCTAGAACCAGTAGACTCTAGAACCAGTGTCTTAGAGTAGGACAAGTTGGATTTGCCAGCTTAAATAAACAAAAAATTAAGTACATTTGTCCTTCTTCTACCTTTTTATTTGGGTCTTCAACGGGTGATGAAATACACCCACATTGATGACAGTGAATCTTCTTTACTCAATCTACTGATTCAAATGAAAACATCTTCACCAACATATATCAGAAATAATATTCAGCCAGGTATCTGGACATCTCTTTGTGTAGTCAAAGTGTTACATAAAATTAACCATCACAAGTCTACTTTGTGTTAAATTGACACTCACTTTAATCTTCTTTAGCTCTTCTTAATCTCCAGATAAATACAAGAACAAGGTCATGGTTCTACCTAACCTGATACAGGTATCTGGTGACAACTCAAAATGTACTAATCCTTAGGCCGGGCGTGGTGGTGCACACTTGTAATCCCCGCGCTTGGGAGGTGGAGACAGGAGGATCACGGTTTGAAGTCAGCCACGTGCGCTGGTTTAGGAGACCCTGTTTCTAAATAAAAATATAAAATAGGTCTGGGAGTGTAGCCCGGAGGTAGAAGGGCTTCCAGGAACCCCAGTACCACACACACACACACAAAATGTATTAATCCTTTTCCCAGAAGAGGAGGTGAAGTCCCTGAATGATGTTCACTCATCTCCTGATATCTCACAATTTAAATGTGATATTGTAAAATTAATAATACTTAAATACTGATAAAAAGCCAATACATTGTGTAGTACACGATAAAGAAATAAGACAAGGAAGCAAACAGCCCTGTGGAGAACTTTGCTCCAGACTTACAGGGTTTTGCCACCATGCTAGTGCTAAAAGGTGACTTTAAAAGCTTTCCCACCCACCATTCCATGCACCATCTGTTTCACCATGGTTGGGGAGATGGGAAGATCAGTGAATTCCATGATAATAGGCCCATTGCTGTACTTTCTGGTGTTTCAGAATGGAATATTTATTTTGTTTCACCTTAACCTTGATCTCTTTCTCCTATCTGTTTTACAAGATGCTAATCCCTTAGGATTTGGAAAGAGTTAATCCTTCTTTGGAAGCTGAATGCTGGATCTCTAATAATTAAAGACATTGAACTGTTTTTCTAGCAAGTGATGTGACTGTTATTTCTGTAATCTGGCAGAATCTGCAGGAAGCGTTCAAGTTGTATAAAACAACTCACAATTTAAAATATCAATGATTTCCTTCTGTGTCTTATTTAGCTGGATTCTTTCTCTTTTCATATTCATCTATGGTGCCATTTGATTTTGCTTCTACCCTCTGCCTGAGAATACACAAAACCTATGATAAGTATGTTACCGTTTTCCCAATTCTTCAGTTTTAGCCTAAGATATGGAGGGGGTAAGGAGTAGGAGGGGTGTGTGTTGAGGTGAGGTGCTGACATCTATATTTTTAATTATTTTTTATTTTTTTATTTTATTTTTTAATTTATTTTTATTGGTGCATTGTAATCATACATCACATTGGAATACAAGACTTGAGAGGATATACAAGCCCACATCATCCAATTAGCCCTCATCCACTCCCCATCCCATTCCCTCCACCTCCCTTGATCCCATGCTTGTTTGGTGATTAACTTTGATACATTTGTTTATGTACCTCCTGAGTTTTAAAGAGGCTCCATCCTCCCCTATTACATACCCTCTGATTGGTCACCTTAGTTGCTTCACTATAGGGCCCTTTCTATAGCTCAACCTCTTCCTGTTGCCCCTTTCCTCCTAGTTATTGCTGATTAGGGGAAGCATCTGGTTTTTATTTTCTGCAATATTTCTCTGTGCATGCCGCATTGCAACTACTGATCCCACTCTTGACGGCCCGAGTAGTGGCCTGGCCACCTGGTGGACTGATCCAGACCTTGCTGGCTCAAGCAGTGGCCTTGCCTCATAGGAGGTCCCGATTTTGCTCTCACTGGCCCCCACACTCACCTAAACCCTCGGCTGGCTCCTATCCTGGCCTCGGAGGCCCCAGCACCAGCCTTGCCTCATGGCAGGATCCGATCCCGGCCTCGCTGGTCCCGGTACCGGCCTAACCCCTCAGCAGGCTCCGATCCTGGCCTCAGAGGCCTTAGCACCGGCCTTGCCTCACAGCAGGCTCCAATCCCAGCTTTGCTGTCCCCATCGCCAGCCTCACCCCTTGGCAGGCTCCAATCCGAGCACCCTCTTTGCTCAGCAGGTTGTCCCATGTTCCCAAGGGTGCGTGGTGGTAGCATTCTACCTCTGGGGTTGTTACTTCAAAAGTTCCAGGTGTATTGTATCAGATTTCTGCCTCCCCTGAGTACTGGCCACTGTCATTGCCACTGCCTCCACCATTTCAAATCTTTCCCAAGCTTTTTTTCCACTCTGAATGTTGTCCAGTGTTCCTAAGCATGCGCGAAGGTAGCATTCGATGTTTGGTGTAATTTCTCCAAAAAAATAAGGTTGGTAGGATCAGATTTCTGCCTCTCCTGAATACAAGTCTCCATTGCCATCGTGGCAACCTCTTCCAATACTGCCTTCCTCCTAGGTCTTCGCTAAACTCTCTCCTTAGAGGTGATGTCCAGGATTCTTAGGAATGTAGAGACTAAGCAGTCCTCCTTCGGGGGAATTTTTCAAAAAGTTACAGTTCATTGGGATAAGTTTTGTCTGCATCTCCAGTATCTTGGCATTTGCTGTGGCCTTCTTGACCACTCTCTGATATTTTTCTTTTGTTTTTTCTTTTTCTTTTCCTTTTTTTTTTTTTAAATAAGAGAAGACAGTATGTGTGGTTTGAGGAGGTTGTGGGATCAGGCACTCAGTAGTACTGCGGCCCAGGCACCGGTTCTTCTGAGGGTCCTGCGTGCCCCATGCAACCCCCACCTGGGACCCAGGGTCCTGCGGCCTGGACCCCAGTTCTTGCGGGGGTCCAGTGTGCCTCACACAACCCTGCCTGCGGCGCAGGGTCCTGTGACCCAGGCCTGGCTATTCTGGGGGTCCAGCGTGCTCTGTCTGACCTGGGCCCCGGTTTCTCCGGGAGTCCGGTGTGCCCTGCACGACTCTGCCCTGGGCCCAGAGTCCTGCAACCCGGGCCCTGGCTCTTCCAGAGGTCTGGTGTGCCTCACTGGACCCCTGCCCGAGGCCCAAGGGCCTTGCAACCTGGGCCCCGGTTTCTCTGGGGATCCGGCGTGCCCTGCAGGACTCCGCCCGGGGCCCAGAGTCCTGCGACTTGGGTCCCGGCTCTTCCGGGGGTCCAGTGTTCCCCGCCCGACCCCCACCAGGGGCCCAGGGCCTTGCGACCTGGGCCCCAGTTTCTCCAGGGGTCCAGCGTCGATATTTATATTTTAAAAATATATTGTTTTGTTTTGCCTCCATATGCAGAGGCAAACTCAGTGGAACCCTGCTTTCCTATGGATATCCTATAGATAAAAATAGAAAAATCACTTTGAACCTGACTGTGATGTATAATTACAATGCACCAATAAAAGTATTAATAAATTGTTCTGCATTCAAGTCTTAGTGGCAACAGTGTTCAATCATCAATAAAAACAATAGTATTTTCAATGCTGTAGATATACTATTGCATTATTGTCTTTATATATTTATAATGTTCTTTTCAACAGTTTTACATTACTGAAGAAGACCAATGATCTGAAATAGATAGGCCACACCAAGAGCACATCTTCTGTCCATAAGTGAAATTGACACTGTGTCAGTAGCATGATTGTCCTTAGAAAGATCACAATGACTTGGTGACAGGGTATAGAACTTGATGAGATTTAGGGAAAAGCTGATGGCTGAAGCTATCTCCTGTCTCCAGATTATTTCCTATCAGATCTCTGATTGCATGGGAAAGCAAAAGGCAATTGTTGCCTAGTCTGAATTCAAAAGAAGCTCCATTACCAGCTGAAAAGGAATGCGTGTGCAGGAAGTTACGTAGGATCTTTTTATCTTGGTCATGTAGGTGTTTCAGCATCCAATCTAACTTCTATATATGCACCAAATAACAGGGAAGATTTGAAAGGCATAGTCATTGTCTTTGGGTCCTCCAGTGGTTATGTCGTGGGAAGCAGTGTTACAGTGGTCTTTGTAGGGTCTTCTCAGCTCGAAAGTGGGGTTCAGAGAAAACTGGTTCATTCCACCCAGACTCACACAGGACTGGCTTTTGCTAGTGTGTGTGTGTGTGTGTGTGTGTGTGTGTGTGTGAGATTTAAACTCACACATATATAAACAAAGAGATTAAACTTGCCTCATGATTCTCTTCTTCACTCAAAGCAATAGGAAAGTAATAGGATAAACTACTTGCAAAAAGCAAATTAAAATATAGTCAGAATGTTTACTGGTAAACTGGGAACCTTAGTGAAAGAGAAGTTTGAGATTCTTGTTTTTCGATGACTAATGATACCTCTTCCCCAACAAGGTATTGAATCTGCATTTCCAGGTAGGGTAGGCACATTGACCCAGGGTAGTATTCCAAATTCTAATCCACTCCTATTTTGGCTGTGATAGACTTTCTAAAATATTTGCTCTTTGTAACTCATTTTTTCTCACTTCTGTGTAGTTTTATAACCAAGTCTCAATTTGTTTTAGACATGTTATATTAGTCATTTGTATAAATATCTAAAGAAGCAACTAACCTTATCATACCTTAGTCCCCTATACCAGGTATCTGCTAATGATTACTCTAGGTAAGGCTGCTTTCTATTAAACACACAAATATCATCTTGAACTGACTAACCTGAGTCAACACTGGTGTTTTCTGCTAGGTTTAGGTGCTTTGATTTCTCTTTCTGAGCTTTCTTAACATCAATGATTTTACATTAAGATATTTATGTATGTATGTATGTATATATATATATATACACACACATATGTATATGATTACATACATACAAAACAATATGTAACCATATATAAATTCTGAAGAAAATCATGAGCACTCGGGAATTTACAATAAAATTCAGAATTAGAATATTAGCAACATTATTACACATAATGTATATTCTTTCTTTTTTCATCTCCCAGCTTCCAGTAAGTGGTAGCCCCTATCCTGAAATTTATGTTTATCAGTCCCATTCTTCTTTAACAGTTTTTATGTGTATATAAGCTTAACTATATTTTGTGGAGCATTGTTATTTGAGCTTTGTTGAGATGCTATCATTCCCAAAGCAAAATCTAGTAACCCATTTTGTCATTCAGCTTTGCAACTCCTTTGTGTTGTTACATGTTATTGTAGTTTATTCATATTCACAATTGTTTATTATTCCTTTATGAAACTATACAAAAGTGTGTCTATTTCCTGTTGATGGATTTTTGAGTTTTTCTAATTTTTTAAACATTTTGGGTTTAACCAGCAGAAGCATTCTTATACATTTCTTTGAGGCCAGATGTGGAATTGCTGTGTCACAGAGTATACTAATATTCAACATTACTGTTGAATATACATATTTTTGTAGATATGTATAGATACATCTATCTATCTATCTACCTATCTATCTATCTATAATTAGTTGCATATGATCTGCATCTTTGCCAATACTCTTCTTGCCAGGCTTCATGAATTTTGATAATCTAATGGTATAAAATGGCATTTTATTGTTAATCAAGGAAATTCAAACAAAGCCACTGATGTGCTCAGATAATTGGCATATGTTTATTAACCATTTATCTTTTCTTTTCTAGTGAAATAATTATCGAAGTTTGTTGTTTGTTTTCTAATGTGTCATTTATCCTTTTCTTATTGATTTGTAAACCTTTATATGTTAGCTAGCTGGCCTTTGTCAATTGTATGTGTTGACATTAATTTATAGTTTGTGACTTATCTTTTCACTTTGCTTATAGTTATCTATTGGTGAACAGATATTTTTAATCTTAACATAGTAAATTTATTAATCTTTTTTATGGTGAGTACTTTTTATGTATTAAGATGACCTTCTTTACTATGAGGTCATAAAAATAATCTCTCAGTTTTTTTCTAAAAGTCTTAAAACTTTGCCAGGCGTGGTGGCACATGCTTGTAATCCCAGCATTTGGGAGGCTGAGACTGGAGGATCGTGGTTTGCAGACAGCCTCAGCTACTTAGTGAGGCCCTTTGCAACTCAGTGAGACCTGGTTTCAAAAAATTGAATAAAAAATAGGGCAGGGGGTGTAGCTCAGAGGTCATATGCTCCTGGGTTCCATCCCCAGACCCACAAAAAAAGAAAAAAAAACACTTTGCTACTTACAATGATGTCCTTAAACTATTGGGATTGATATTCACGTATGGTATGAGGTCAATCATATTTTGTTTTACATAGAAAAGATCAGTTCTCTCATTACCATTTATTGGGTAGCTTCTTCTTTTACTCAAAGATCTGTAAGTAACATTCATAACATATTAAATTTCTCTTTCTGTCTGTCTGCCTCAGAACTCTTCATTACATTTTGAGAAAAATGTTAAAAACAAAAAATATTTATGTATTTTACATAAATATTACTTTTTTCCATTGCAAAGTTGAGAATGTATGCTTTTCCCTCTCCTCATTAATCTGTTAATGTTGTAAAAGACTATGAAACCATCCTTGAATTCCTGGGATAATTCCAACCCAGTCACAATGCTGTGTGTGTGTGTGTGTGTGTGTGTGTGTGCGTGCGTGTGCATGCACACGAGTGCATGTATGCTGGATTTGGCTTGCTAATCCTTTGTTTAGGGTTTTTACTTGTACATTTCTGGGTGAAATTTGCCCTTAATTTTGTTTTTTTTGCATTGCTTTCTATTTTTATAATTTTTATTAATGTGTTGTGATAATGAGATTTGTAGTGATATGTTTGTATGTGTTCATAACATGATTTGGTCTGTTTCCTTCACCATATCAACTTTTCTGGTGTCACTTTCTGATTTGGTTATGGATGTCATTTTTGCTTCATAGAATTCATTGGGAACATTTCTCTTTCTCTTTTCTCTGAATTAGGGTAATCTATCTGTTCTTTAGAAGTTTCATAGCTGGATATGGTGGTGCACACTTGTAAGCCCAGCATTTGAGAAGCTGAGATAGGAGGATTGCAGTTCACAGACAGCCTCAGCTACTTAATGAGGCCCTTTGAAACTCAGTGAGACCCTGTTTCAAAGTAAAGAATAAAAAATAGGGCTGGGGTATAGCTCAGAGGTAGAATGCCTCTGAGTTCAATCCCCAGTACTGCAAAAAAAAAAAAAAAAAAAAAAGTTGTTTTATAGCATTCACCTAAAAACTCTTTTTTTGCCAAAGACTTTAAACTTCTACTTGAGTTTCTTTCATGGTTGTAAATTTGGTGGCAGCTTTTCCTCTTCCTCCTCCTCTTCCTCCTCCTCCTCCTCTTCCTCCTCCTCCTCTTTCTTCTCTTTCTCCTCCTCCTCCTCCTTCTTCTCTTTCTCCTTCTTTTTTCTTCTTAATGTGGTGTTTATTTCTAGGAAAGACTCCCTTCTCGGATCCCTGGCCTACTGTAGGAATCTCTAGTTCTGTTCTCACCTTGTTGCTGGTCTAAGCCTTCAGCTCTTAGCTTTGGAGAGACACCATCCATGGAAACAGGTTGAAGTAACCTGCAAGCACAAAGGTGCCGTTCAGGTTTGCAGTGTCCTTGCAGATCACACAGTTGACCCTGACATTCTTCCTCAAAACAAACTCAATTGCATTTTATAGCTTTCAAGTCTATGGTTATTTATATGTATAATTTTTCAAAGATAATCTGGGAAGATTCTTATTTTCCTTAATCTGGCTTGTGGATGTCCCAAGTAGAGACACAGCACCCTTTTCTACTCTAAAGGAAAGAAAGTCCCACTTGGGCAGCCACAGAAACTCTTTTTGAGATACTGCCCAAATAATGACTCTCTCATGATGTAAGAAACACTGTGTGGTATTTATGTGTGTGTGGGTACTTGGTGGTTATAAAGAACTCATTTTCTTCACCATAAACACAGTAAATTTATTTTTATTTATTTCTGCAGTACTGAGGATTGAACCCAGGGATGTTCTACCTCTGAGCCACACTCTCAGCCCTATTTTATTTTATTTTTTTATTTTGAAATGGAGTCTAAGTTACTGAGACTGGCCTTGAACCTGTGATCCTCTTGTCTTAGCCTCCCAAGTATTGGAATTTCAAGCATGTGCCACCATGCCCAGTTGCTTTTTATTATTCAAAATAACTTATATCCTGGATTGAATTTGGGGCATTGAAACTAGATCTATGTTGCTCAGTTGCTGTGTCTGCTAACAATCACCACATGGGGAAACACATGGCTGTATCTCTATGGGCATTCTAGTGTCTTCTATCTCCTGCGGCCTCAACGTGCTTCTCATTTTATCTGCTAGTGTTAGAAGAAGATCTAACAACAAGGCAATTTCATATCTTTGAGGAGCTACAGCGAGGTTGCCAAGATCTTGATTGATTAGCATTTTCCTCATAATAGCCATTCGCCTTGCTGTTCTTTGTCTCTTTGCAAATTTTACCAAGTGTCCAAAACTGAGGAATGACAAGGTTGTCTTGCCACAAAAAGCAATGCCAGACTGTGTTTGGAATATGTCAAGTGGAGAGACTTCTAGGGAGAACAGAGTAAGATGGGATTGCCCAGCTTTTCTTACCCCATCCAAACCCAATGCTCCTTCCAAGCCCCAAATCCCGTCTTTAATGATATCTTGCCAGCAGAGCTCATGATTAGTTCCCAGGAAATGCTTCTCCCAGAAGATTAACTGGACACCCAGAAAATAATTTGTAAGTTATCTCATAGCTATGTTCTGTTCTAAAACAGAAATAGCCTGCCAGTCTGGAAAATTATTTTCTTCCCCATGTACAAACTATAATTGTATACATTTTCTATAGTTGTAGCATCAAGGAACTGGTAGCAGAATTAGAAACTTTTTCGGTAATGAAACTATTTTAGTGTCTGTAAGCCGTAATGATCCCTTTTGTAACTATATATCTCTGCTGCAAAATCTCCATTGATAAAATGATAATACATTAATAAATGGGCATTACTATTTTTAATACAATTTTACAGTATATACAAAAATAGGCAATGGACCAGATTTGGCCCCTGGACCATAGTTTGCCAAATCTGCTCTAGAGGCACTGTTTTAATAGAATCTCTCTCAAGATCTATTGCATATAAGTCATTATTATTCTTTTATTTAAAGGAAGAACTTCTCGGGAACAGCACTGCTGGTATCTGGGTTGGTCAATTGTTAGATGTGATGGGCTGTTCTGAGCATTGCAAGATATTTAGCAGCACCCTGGCCTCTACCCACTAGATGCCAGCAGTGCTACTGAGTTACAGTAACTAGAAGTCTAGAAGTGTCTAGAAGTCTAGACATTGCCAAATTTCCCCTGGGGGAAAATTGTCCCCTGTGGAGAATAACTAATCTGAAGTAATGGAGATGTCAAATGCACAAGTCAAAACTGGGGATGCAAATTGCTTTAACCATATGAACACAGAGCAAAGGAAGGAAGGTTAGGCATTGGGATGAAGAGGGAGGCAAGGTAAAGACCATCCAAACCATTTAGAGTCCCTTTTGAAGGCACCTGGAAGTACAGAGGGGGATAATGGAGTAAGTGTGGTATGTCTAGTTTTATGTTTGTGATTGGTCACTCTTGTATCAGAAAAAATATATTAAATAGAAGGAGATTAGCAGCAGGTGGTCAATAAAAAGACCCATCTTCTAACATCTTGACTAGCACATCTTGGATAATGTTGGACTGGTCGTTGGTTCTTATTAAACCCTCAGTACTCGTGTAATGTTGACCAAATCTACAGAAGACTGATTAGTGCCATAATGTAATCTACGGATGTAACTGAACTTAAAAATTAGGCTAAGTTATCATAGAAAATCTATTTTTTAGAACAATTACTGAAAAAAAAATCACAAACTACAAAACCACCAGGAACCCTCCTCAGCTATGACTATAGAACCAGAGCAAGGATGCTGGATATCATTACAGGATATGTTCAACAAGCTATTGTATGTGGTAAAATGCATGGGCTGGTGCTGTTATGGGGATCAGGAACTAACTTTTGAACCAGAGGAACCTGAAGTTTCTATATTCATTTGCTACACTTGATTTATGATTATATCACCTCTGCTTAAAAACTTTGATTTTGACTTGCCTCCCAAGAAATCTCATGAATTTTTTTCAGACTATAAGTTTTCTGTGGAGAATATCTCTCTCTCTCTCTCTCTCTCTCTCTCTCTCTCATATTTTACAAAATAGTAGGTGTTTGCCAGGCGGGATTGTGCTGGTTCAAAGCCAGCCTCGCTGGCTTAAGGGACCCTGTTTCCAAATAAAAATATATAAAAAAATAGGTCTGGGAGTGTAGCCCAGAGGTAGAAGGGTTTCCAGGAACCCCAGTACCACCAAAAAAAAAAAGTAGGTGTTTGATATTTCTAAGTACCTGGAATAGATGCGTTGAAAGAGTACTCTTATATTTGGATGGTTTTAGGGATGTGGACA
The DNA here is from genome assembly GCF_963383645.1 of Muscardinus avellanarius. Taxonomy (NCBI): domain Eukaryota; kingdom Metazoa; phylum Chordata; class Mammalia; order Rodentia; family Gliridae; genus Muscardinus; species Muscardinus avellanarius. Next base: position 50,728,392 of record NC_137790.1, on the reverse strand, counting down.
GGTTCTCATTATTAAAATTTCTTTTATTAAATTGTGTCTTTAATTTCAATAATTCTCATGATTATGGCATCCAGTTATATTCATTGAAGGTTTACATTCTGTAGGCACCATGGTAGGCCATAGATCACAAAGATGAGAAGATATTGTCCACAAAGGGCTCACAGTTCAATGGGAGATGAAGGAAGGGATTCAGACATTTAAATAACAAATACAATTGTTATGATTGGAATAATGTGATTCATTCTTTATCATTATGGAGGGAAAATGTGAAAATCACTCACATAATCAAATTGAACTTCCTCTTGAAGTAATTTCCCAAGGACAAAGTTCAGTACGTATCTTTTTTTCAGCTCTACTTCTTTGGTAACTACTGTTTGGAGAAGCTCATCTCTTATTGACCAGTGTGCAAACCTGATAATATGGTCAAGTCACAGAGGTGCTTAAAAGAGTTCATATGGGAGAGGTGGTTACCTCAGCCACCACCTTGCTGATGTCACCTCAGACATCATCTTGCTGATAGCCTACACCCATGGGTACCTTAAGTGGGGGAAAACTTGGGGAATCTGAATAATTAGGGAATATGGGGTTCTAACTTTAGCAAATTAGAAAATGAACTTACCAACCAAACAATAGTCTTAGATCCATACATAATAGTTTAATTCCTCTTGTATGTGTTTGAAATCATGTTTACCAACCTCATCTCTCACATATATAGTAATAAAAACAACCTTCACTAGGTATACCTTGCACATTTAGGTATTGAGTGCACATGTTACTTAAGTGTTGAAGCAAACTGTTTTGTATCTTCCAGTAAAAATAATAAGTGAGGTACTGGAGAGCAGATAGAATTATAAGATTATTATTATTTATTTCTTCCCCTACTCCCTCCATCTACCACATACTTTGTTGATAATGGATAAAATATATTAAATTTAGTAAAATTAAGGGAAACCAAGGTAAGAACTTTCTCTTTAAAATTGTCATTATTTTTCAGCAGTATAGAAGTACTAGTGTTTTATTTTGTGCCTCTAAAAGCACATAAATAAACATTTAGTTGTGTGAACTTATATGCTTTCATTTTTTTTTTAAGTCTGAAGAAGCCAGAATTAGTTTGCTAGAAGGCATTTTGTTTGCCCTTAGTGAAGCAGAAGGAGGAATATAAATTGAAAAAAAAACATTTAACTTTGACCATATAAACATACTTTTTAATCTCTAAACTGAAAAATTGTTTTTCATGAAGAAAAAAAATCTGATTTTTTCCTAGTAAAAATTCCAGGAAAAGCAAAAACTCACTAAAACACTTAATCCTTCTTTTCTATGTGACTCATGGTTTCCTTTTTGCTCCCACAAACATAAGTATCTTTGTATCTGAGCATCATCCCTCTCATGGCTTCATCTCCTTCCGTCTCCCAATGATAGAGCCATGGGGACGCTTTCAAGAGTCAGCTAAGGAGAATGCACACTTGCAATCCGCACCTGTTAATCCTCCATCTTTTCCAAAAAGAGTTTCCTATTCAGTTTTTAGACTAAGGGCCTTTGTGAAGGAGTCCAGCACATTTTTAACATTTCCTGCTTCATCTGTAACTCAGAGCCAAAAGTATAGTTTCAGTTTCTTCCAAGATGTTTTATGAGCAAAGAATCATGTGCTCTGCAATCATTCTTGGTTAAAGATGCCTCAGATTTCACACTTTAGGGACAGAGAAAGAAAGTACATTTTCTTCTCTTTGGTTCATGTGATATGCATTCTGGAAAGCTCACTTTTTCTGCTGGATAGAGGTTTCCTGAACACCAAGATGGGAAGCAATGTTAAAACACACATGTCTTGATTTGGCAAATGAAGTTACTGTGGGCATATGTTTGAGACCACCAGTTACAAATAAACTGGTGTGGCTAGTTATGGCTTCTTGCCTCCATTTCCTATCTTGATGCAGGCCTTCCAAGATGTCAGCCTTGTATTTGTGTTTTTCCTTCCTTGCAAAATACGTTACGAAGAAGAGTGTCCATAGTCCATTCACACTCTCTAAAAATAACTCAATACTTGTCCCTCCCAAGTAAATTCACACTTAAATAAGGTCTTAAAAATAAATGGCCTGAGGAGATGGAGGCCAGAGTTTCCCATAGCAAGATAGTTGCTATGATCCTAATTATACCTTTTATGGTCAAAGGTGAGCTGAACCTACATTAAACAAGTTTTACTATTTGGTTCCCATCTTTCCTTTAGAACATGAGGTAGGAGGAGACAAAAATAACCTAAGGAAAATTTCTTTTTTATGAATCCAAAAATCATAATTAGTGACTGAAATATTTATATATCTCTATAAAACAAATATACAAAAGTACATAACAAATACTTATAGTGATAAGATGAACTGGAAAAGATTTTGGATACTAAGTGCTAGTGAGTAGACTAGACAGCAAAAGCTATATCAGGGTAAGGAAAGGTAGATGAGGGTAGAAGAATTTAGGGGATTTGTACTGGATTAGAGGTGGTAGAGGCCAGTTAGCAAAGATTTAGAAAACAACTCTAGAGGTCCAAGAGTGAGAGGACCATGCATGTCCCAGAATTGACTCTACCACAGTGCCTCTTCTCTCTCTCAGATGCTTTTCTATTTACAGTTGGAAGTTGATGACCATGGACTCTTGTTTCCTCTGGTTGTATTGTGGGCCATGCAACATAGCAAAAGGGAATGGGTGGTGACAACTCTTTCAACAGATAATTAATAAATAGTGTCTGGAACAGGTCACTCTCAGTTAAATCTGGGACTATAGACCAGTTGAGCCTCAGCCTCTGTGACTGAGGTGGACACTGTTACTGGTTGGTGCTTTGCTTGTTTTTATCTTGTGGTGATTGTGTGAGCTTCTGTGAGCTGTGATGTGGCCCATGTGTTGTGAATAACTCACTCAGGTGAGAAGAGTGGGGCTCGCACTAACTCCTTCTGGATCCACCTACTGCTATTATTAAAATAGTTAGGAATAAGAAAATAAAATATTTTAGGACACTTTGACATTGCACAGGAAGTAAATGATTATCACAAATATTTGAAACTATAGGATAATAGAATGATGAGCATACTATCACATAGAGAAACAGTTTTGGTTTATATGCTTTCCCTTTTTTTAGCTCTCTATATATTTTAATATATTTGTGTCTGAATTATGTATAACATTTTATTTTTTATTTATTTATTTTTTTGGTGGTACTGGGGTTCCTGGAAACCCTTCTACCTCCAGGCTACACTCCCAGACCTACTTTTACATTTTTTTTTTGAAACAGGGTCTCCTAAGCCAGTGCGCGTGGCTGGCTTCGAACCTGCGCGATCCTCCTGTCTCTGCCTCCCAAATGCGGGGATTACAAGCATGCGCCACCACGCCTGGCTTCATGTGTGACATTTTATAAGGTGCATTTATTTTTACTAGAATTTTAGGATTTCTCATGTAACCAGTTTTATGTGGTTTTCAGTGACCAAATTATATTTGCTGATTAGATTGTACCTCAATTTATATAACCTCTTTTTGTTATGTTTTATGCCATCACACTATTGCAAACCTTTTTTCTTTTAATAAAATACTTTTAGTCTTTGTAGTTTAAATATTTACCTTGATTTATTTTTCCAGCATGAATTATTGAGTGAAATGGTATGAATATTTTTAAGGCTCTGGCAGGTATTTTTTTAGTATGAGTGAACTAGTTTTGTTGTTTAGGTGAAACTCAGGGACATAGGAGAAACAATTTAATCAAAATGGTAAGATAGAAGAATGTCTTAACACACTCTGTCCACTCACAATGTCTTTATGCTGGGGTTCCTTGTGTAGAATTAATGAGTAATGGGTTTGAAAATGTACCAACAAAACTCCCATGTTTATCTTTACTGCTGTCTTTTTTAAAACTCTTTTAACCTCTCTAAGCTTAGAGATTTCTATTTAACATTCACATTTTCCTTATGATCTTTGAACCATCTTGTTATAGTTATTTTGGAGAAATTTTACTTCTTTGGAGAGATTTCCCAAAGACATTCTCATTCTAACCCTTCCACTGTTAAGTATGTTGGGTTATATGCAAAGGAGAACTAAAGTTACAGAAAGAAGTAAGACTGCTAATTAACTAACATAAAATAGGCTACCTTTTTATCGTACAGGAGGGCCCAACATAATTATAAGGGTCCTTAAAAACAGAAGAGAAAGTAGAATAAAAATCATAGAAAGAAAGAAATGTGATGATGAACATAATGTCAAAGTGATGCTGTGTTGCCAACTTTAAAGATGGAGGAAGGAGGCAAACCAAGCAATGCATGATCCAGAAACTGATAAACTCAGAGAAACACTTTCCTTCCTAAAACCTCCAGAAAAAGATGTAATTTTGCAGACACCTTGATTTTGGTCTCTGAAAACTTATTTTAAACTTTTGAATTATAGAACTGGAAGATACTAAATTTGTATCATATTAAGTCATTAAGTTTGAGGAAATTTTTATGTCAGCCATAGAAAACTAATATACTAATTTTAAATTTCTAGAGTTAAACTGTGTTCTTTCACCATTGTATTGTTCATTTTAGATCATTTTAATTTTTTCTTCCATTTATTGATTAATTAAACTGCCATTGTTCAATCTTATTAGAGGTCATTTTCATCTATTTTGTGTTGCTATAACAAAATACTTGAGGTTGGATAATTTATAAAGACAAGAGACTTATTTGCTTCCCAATTCTGGTGGCTGAAAAGTCCAAACAGCATGGTCCTGGCATCTGGCAAAAGTCCCTGGTTGCTTCACAACATGGCGGATGGCATCACATGCTGGCGGCAGGTGTAAGGGAAATCACATGGCTGGTGAGGAAGTGAGAGTAGAGAAGAGCCAGGCTTAGTCTCCTATAAGAGCCCACTCCTTTAGAAACCAAACCACTGCTCTAAGTTCTAACCAATTCCCACGAGACTGGCATTAATCTGTTCTGAGGGTGGAATCCTGAAGACCTAATTATCTCCCTTAAAGGCCCAACCACCTCAAGACTGTTACATCAGGGAATTAAGCCTAATGGCAATGTTAGTGGGAGACAAACCATTCAATCCATAGCAGAGGCTAAGATTTTTTTTTTTTTTTTTTGCCATCTCATTGTGTGATTCTGCTTGCTATTTAAAGACTCACCAGAAACCAGCATCTTCAGGAAGGTTTTCTTGCAACTTCTTCCCAAATTAAGTAGGACTAGACATCGTCTTGGGTTTCCACAAGTTTGTGTTCACCATTATCTGCAACTCTTAGTACATCATTTAGTAATTGTTAGGTTGCTTTTCTTCATTCCTTAATGGCCTTCCTCTGGGACAAGGAATGGTGATATCTTCTAAAACATTCCTTAAAGTGTCTGGCATGCCCTGTGCTCTTTGTAAATATTGGTCAGATCTATGAAATCTCAGTCTACACAATTTATTACTAGGGAGAGGTCTGAATTTTTTCTGCCCATGAATGACTACCTGAGTGTCAGGGCTGGATGAAGAGGCTGGGAGTCTGGCTTATGGTGCCTAAAGTCTATGGTGACCAGACTGGCATAAAGAGCTCAGTCGTTCTGTGTTGGCAAATGGTTGGGTCATTTTGGAATAGGGAGCTTCAGTCTTTTATAAAGAATTCAGAGCCCTATCAGCATCATTTAATGTTATGAACCAATTTAATATCCTACCTGGGCACTAGGGCTACAAAGAGCACATTTCACAAATCAAAGGTCACCAATTTCCAGTTCAGGCAGTGATATCTGATGATGCATTGAATAAGGAGTTGCCACATCTCATCCATGGACTCTTCTATCAAACCCTCCATGTTGCTTTCTACACATTTTGTGTTTCAAGCCTTGTTCCTGGAATTAATGTCAGATGTTTTGGTGAATCATATAATTTCAAGGAAGGTTGCTCCCTTTCACTTTAGTATGGGAAAATGGGTGGAAGGATTTTCTCAGCATAGGCTTGGAATAGTAATTGAGAAGAATTTTGTGGAGGATTTAATTCTATTTCCAAGTGTTCTGATATCCTGCTTTGGTATGGATAGGAATACTGTAGACTCTGGAGAACTTATTTTACCATTTAGAGTAGGACCATGACAAGTTGAGAGCCTCCCCAGGGCTTCCATTGGTCCACAGGAGGTCTTAAATTGTTGATAGCTCAAAATACCCAGGGAGTTTCTTGTTTCTTTAAGTTATTGTAATTCTCAGGGTCAATACTAGAGGAAGAATAAAGGGCTGAAAACAAGCTATCAAAGAACGGACAGTTAGATAAATGAATAGCTATAAAAGTGACGTGTGGGCTGGAGAGTAAGGTCTTCTACCAATTCTAGTGTAATTTAGGATAGTTCCAAACCTGGATCCTACTAAAGTCCTTGGGATCATCCTGGTTTCAGTTTCCTGCATACCATTCCATCTTATTCTCACTCCTCAGCAACTCATTTTCTCCCTCCTCCAATCTGTCCTGAACATCTTCATAAGCTCTAAGATGTAATTGCTATTAATATTTTAGTCCACAGTGTTACCCCTCTAAGGAATCTTTGCATTTTATCTATCAGCCAAGAGAATTCTCTAAACCATAACTTCAGATATAAGATAGTAAATGAAGGAAGAAATTATGAAACACAAAAGTTTGTGAGCTACACCATTAACTGTGTTCCTTGGGCAAATCTCTTAAATTGTGTGAGTCATATCTTCTCCATCTGAAATCTTTCACAGGGATTTTAATGAGGATCACACGATGTGAAGATGTATGGTTTGAGAAACAAAAAATTGAGTACTACCAGGGAATGCTAGAGGAATAATAAATCATTTTGATTGTCCTATGTGGGGTTTGAAGTGTTGAAAAAGAGACCAGCAAGCTCTTCAGGAAAAAAAAAAAAGAGAGAGGCTTTAGAAAGCAAGAGAGAAAAGACAGATTTGAAAGTGGCCATGAGGGAATAGATTTATACCTTCTTTTCTTATTTTAAAAATTTTGTGTTGGTGCATTGTAGTCATACATCTTAATGGGGAACAAGATGGTAGAGACGTACATGCACACATCACCCAATTAGCCCTTACCCAGTTCCTGCCTCATTCATCCTCCCTCTCCTTCTCATGTTTGGCTTAGTGATTGAAATTGATATGTTTGTTAATGTACATTATGTGCATTAGAGAATTTTCCTCTTTTCCCCTCCCATCCCCTCAGTTAGGTCACCTTATTTGCTTATCTATAGTATCTCCTTCTTCTTTTAAAAGTGGATGTTGGAATACTTTGCTATGTGATTAGCCCCTTCACTGTCCTAGTGTAAAATCTTCAATAAAATCTATGTCATCAATGCTTTTGCACTCAGAATTGAGGGCAGAGGAGATCATCTTCAGATCTCAGCTGTTTGACATGGTTTGAATGTGTCCTCCAAAGTTTATGTGTTGGAAACTTAATCCCCAATGCCAAAGTGTTGAGAGATGGGCCTAATGCGAGGTGATTAATGGATCAATATTACTGTCATGAGAGTGAGTTAATTATGGTGAGAGTAGATTGTTACAGTAATGAGGTCATCCTCCTCGCTCTTCTTTGTACATACTTTCTTGCCAGAGGATGCCTTCCATCATGACACAGGAAGAAGCCAGGTACAGGTCCCATTAACCTTGGATATCCCAGCCTCCAGGCCTATAAGGAACAAAGTTCTGTTTTTAGAAGTTACCCAATCTTTGGTATCCTGTTGTGGTAGCAGAAATTGGACTAGGATAGAAGGCAAACTTCACAGTACAGATGTACAATTTAGGTCTTAAGCTGCTTGTAGACCAATATAAAGAAGCATTTATACCCTTTTTAAAAATTAAGCACAAATTGAAGATTACCTCAAGGTCATGAAACCAAAACCTTTGATGCCTTTAGACAGACTGAAAAATGACCTGTGAACATAACTTAGACATTTAAGGGGCAGAATTTTCTTGTGCTATACAACCACTGTGGAATCTGGGTGTGGTGGCAAACACTTGTAATCCCAACATTTGAGAGGCTGAGACAGGAGGATCATGGTTTGTGGACAGCCTCAGCTACTTAGTGAGGCCCTTTGCAACTGAGTGAGACCTTATTTCAAAATTAAGAATAAAAAATAAGGCTGGGAGTATAGCTCAGAGGTTGAATGCCCCTGTGTTTCCATCCCTAATACCACAAAAACAAAACAAAACAAACAAACACACAAAAAACACTGCGAAAGAGAGTTTCCTGCTCCAGTCAAATGCACCCTCATCAGAGCAGGATATTTGTCAAATTGGATCCTGAGTCTAGTTCAACAAAGTAATTATAGAAACAAGATTTGGGCTAAAAAACAAGGAACACTGGATTTCCCATTTTTAATATGAGTCATATTTAAATTATTATATCCCCTAGAAAACCACAGCATACCTTTACATAGTATTAACTGAAAATATATAAGCCTTTAAAAATGCCCTAATGTAGTTCATAACATACCAGAGACTAAAAAATGTAATAGGTAAAATAACAAAAAAGGATTTCCTTCCAAGATTTGAAAGATTTATGTTTTAATGAAAATCTCTTTTGAAGTAATGGAATTTGTGTTGAACACTTAAAAGGCCAAACATGAAATGACTAAAAAATATGACGCTTCTTTAGAGCTGGGCTCTAGATGTCCTCTGGACTCATGGACTTCACATACTTCCCCAAAGAGAAAGTGTATATAAAGAAAGAATACTACATGCTATTTTACAAAAATTCCACTAGTCTCTACTATTTTGTAGAAAATTAAAGTAGATGACAAGTCCTCAGATTCCCACTTCACATGTTTTGGTTTTGACACAACTTTTGTACATAGGGTTTGTCTATTTTACCTCACCATGTTCCAAAAACAAATTAAAGCAACTTACAAAATCTCATAGGTTAAGACTCCAAGTAAAATAAGCAAGAAATAAGGGTGGGGATGAAAAATGGAGCCAGGAATGATGTCAAAAAATGCACATCACAAGGACTTATACACTTAGTATGGGTGGGGAACGCATTTGCCTCTGGTTCTCTGTCAATCTAAATAGAAAGAGAAATCATGTTGCATTATAACATTTTCTTTGACACAGAGAACAGAGATTTCACATTGGATTTTGTGTGTGTGTGTGTGTGTGTGTGTGTGTGTGTGTGTGTGTGTGTGTTTTACTGGGTATGGAATCCAGGGGCATTCTACTTCTGAGCTAAACCCTCAGCCCTATTTTTTATTGTTTATTTTGAAACAGGGTCTCACTGAGTTGCACAGGGCCTCACTAAGTATCTGAGCCTGGCCACGAACCCAGATCCTCCTGTCTCAGCCTCCCAAATGCTGCGATTACAAGCATGTATCACCATGCCTGGCTCCCATTGGATTTTAATAAAGAAAACACTATAGGACTTAAGGAAAGTCTAGCAACTCTTATAATGCCCAATAGAAGGTTTCATGGCTGGTTTTTATAGTGGACTTCAGTGTAGATATTATATCAAAAAGGACTATACTAAAGCAAGACTAATAAATATTTTAAAGTGGACCAATGTCAAGAACTGGGAAGGCTCTGAAATTTTACCTGCAGTCTAACTTTGGTAGTTCATAGAGTCTGGCATGAGACACACAACTCCTGAGTTCAAGGCAAAGGATAATTTATTACAGCAGTAGTAGTAGTCCAAATATCAATTATTTTTCTTTCTTTTGGTACTGGAGGTAGAACCGAGGAGAATCCTATCACTGAACAAATAAATGTCTTAATATGTGTAAATTGACTAGATTTATGACTGATCTAGAGCCACCTCTATTTTATTTTATTTTTGAAATGGGGTCTTGGTAAATTGTGGAGGACCTGGATAAGTTTCTGAGGCAGGCTTCAAACCTTTCAGGCTGATCCTCCTGTCTCAGCCTCTCAAGTACTGGGATCAAAGGCATCCACCACCACATCTGACTTTATCGGTTCTAAGAGAACCGATTTCTACAGGGCAACACAAAGAGCTACAGGTGATACATATGCCATGGGTTGTTTTACACAGGAGAAGAACACCAAGCTCAGGGAACTTGAACCTTTTGTGACGGGAAGTGACCATGCATTTCTTTTGCCTAGAAAAAGACATTACCTTTATTTTATGAGTCAGCAAACAATATTCTATCTTCCAAGGCTATTTGCAGTACAAGTGTTCTTGAAAAGAGGTTGGCACACAGAAAATCGGTGCCTCGGCTCACCAGTTATGCAAATACATGAAGGATTCTTGGAGAACTGTCTCTGACAATTCCACACTAGGTCATACTTGAGTGTTTCCTGGGTCAATCCAGGACCAATTTTTAGATTTTTTGCAGGATTTAGGGTATTTATTGTGTTTCCTTTGACATTTACTCATCATATACTTATTGAATTCTTGTATCTAGGCAATGATGATAGTGTTGAGTGAGAGAGGCAAGTTCCCTGCTTTCATAGAAAAATTACAGAAAAAGACAAATGGGTTTTATGTAATTTTTGAGCAGTTGCACCTAAATGTCCTTTAATAAGATTTTCCACAAATGTCTGTGATAATTAATTCACTGGTCTATAATTTCCTAAGTACCTATGTCTTAGCATTTCCACATTTCCGAATAATTAAGGCTCTGTGCCTAAAGAGGTATCTGAACCAGGGTCGGGATAGCATTCTCTAGTGAGAGCTGAGAAACCCAACAGGATGCACAAATTGTACCACACCCATCATCTCCAGTGTACCTGTGATCAGAGATATGCTTCTTCCTTGAAAATATCCTGGAATTCTACCAAGGTCCTGAAGTGTTTGTTTCACACAGGGAGGGACTTATAGTTGTTCTGGAGTCTTTGTATACTCTCTCTGGGTTGGGACTCAGACATGTCAGAAGAAAATTTTTTGTTCATTTGAAAAAGTGAAAAGTCCTTTACGAGATGGCTCTTTTTCAAAGCCATTTCTTTTCCTTTAAGTTTTAATATCATCAGTGTCTTCACTGCTCCTTTGTCCTTCCAGCTAAGGTAATGCAACCATCTTCTCCTGAAAAAAATAAGCAGAAATTGGCCTTTATTTAGTTAGCCTCCAGTCATTTCCAAACTGCAAATAGTGACTGCTAATGTGGATTAGCCGTCTGCTGGCCCTGCAGAGGCCAATTTCTGAATTCCATTACCTAACTCATACCATCCCCTCACACCGTTTTGAAGAACCAGCCTTCTTTTCAATGTTTCTGCTGGGTTTGTTCCCTCGGGAAACCTGCCTTTTCCTGCTAACACGGTGGCCTCACTGGCTTAATGTGATGGTAATTGCATATAGAAGCAGAACCCGTGGGGCCAGCTGGATGAATGTCCACACTCGGGTCTGAGGGAGCTGCCCACTGAAGTAGAAAATCAGAGATGAAAAAGACCTGCTCAATAACCCAGTCCCTCCCATGGCCATGACCAGAGCATTCCTACAGGGAGAGCTTGGGCCCCGCCAGCTCCAAATGACTTTAACAATGTGCCTCCTCATACTTTAGTGAGAAGACAAGGCTCTCTCTTCAATTTTTCTTTTTTTCACTTGGTAAGGTTTTACCTAGATTTTCATTTGAGCAGTGTTATTGCACTCCTTTCTTACTGTTTTTGGTTGAGAGACAGCAACCAAGTGAAATGAGCTACTTTCAAAGAGTCAGTAAAAATGCTCAAGTAATATTTAAAGTACTTTATTAACCCATCCCTTCCAGCAATGTGCCCATATATGGGCATTGTGATGTAGGGGAAAAGGACACACACTTGAACCTCAGGGGTGAATGCCCACAGGTTAGAACTGTATTCTACTTTATTAGGGGGTTGCCTGTCATTGTCATTTATACTGTTTTTGATAATTGCCATCTAGTAAATGCTTTCTGTGTACCAAGCACGATGGTAGAGACATTCTCAAATTCCTGCTAGCAGATATAAGAAATTAGTTCTGCCCTTTCTTTTAGAACTCAAAGTTTAGTAATTTTAGGCTTTAAAGTTTAGTAATTAAGAGCAGAAAGTGTTGGGGCTACATGACCTGTTTAGGATGCCAGCTCTGTGGTTACTGGTGCTGTGATCTTGAACCTTTTACTTCATCTTTCTGTGCTCACTTTTTCTACATGTAAAGCGAGAGTGATGACATTGCCTTCCTTTTTTGTTCCTTTGAAGAATATATTTACATATGTATGTATATATATTCATTCATTCATTTATTTATTTATTTAGTGGTACCAGGGGTTGAACCCAGAGGTGTTCTACCTCCAAGCTATACTCCCGGCCCTTTAATTTTTTAATTTTTTGTTTTCAAACAGTGTCTCACTAGGTTGCTGAAAGTCTTCATAAGCTGCTGAGGCTGGCCTTGAACCTTTGGTCTCCTTCTTAGCCTCCCAAGTACTGGGATTACAAGTGTGTGCCACCACACTCGGCAAATAAATGTTTTAATTTGAGTAAACCGATTAGCTCCATGCCTGGTCTAGAGCAAGCACTAAAAGGCAATCAGGATTGATTATATGTTGAAGAGTGTTGTCCAAGAGTGTCATTCACTTGCTAGTAAGTGGGATCCAATTCTACGACCTGGTCAGTTCTATTCTAACGCCTGTCCAAATCATCAATCACTGGAATATACTGGCTTACTCAGGGAAAACCTTTCTGAGCCTCAGGTTTCTTCATTGGTAAAATGGGAATAACATCATAGCACCTGCACATCCCCATATCAAATGCTATGGCAGAGCTCAGTCCAGAGCTGGAATCAGCTGGGAATAGTGCTATCTCCACATCCATACCTATAGATTATCCATTTGTATACATTATATATAATGCATACCTTAGGACATACGCCTAAATGTTTCTTGCAATATCGGAACTACAGAATAGCTCAAAGTATATTTTTATAAGTGTATCCCCATTAAAAGTAAGAATTGCATTGATTTACTAGATAATTAAAAGCAGTTTCCTTCCTAATAAGGGTTCATTTTAATTTTTCATGTTCCACTGATTTTAAGTATGTCTTTTCTAGATTCTTCAAAATAGTTCATCACATGTTTCAAAATCACCTACATGCCTTTACTTCCACAACTATGGACTGACCATCATTTCAAAATTCTATGTCACAGGGGGAAGAGAAGAAACCAACAGTTACAAGTTTGGAAAGGGAGATGTGATATTGTTTTTGCTGTTGGGCCTTTTTTTTTTTTTTTGGTGTGTGAGGGAAAGGGTGTGATGTCATCTTGTCTCCACCCCCTGTGAGTAAGCCCACAGCACAGCTAAGTGCAGCCGCCCGCCTCTGACACTGGGAGAGTGTTCACTTAAATGCAGCTCCAGGGTTGCGAGGCACCCACCAGCATCACTCCCCGGGCGAGGTGGCAAATGCAGCATGCTCTCCAGCTTGGGGTGTCTCCTTTTCTGTGGAAGTATTGCACTTGCCCTGGGAAATGCACAGAAATTGCCAAAAGGCAAGTAGCTCTGCTGTTTTATGTTTTGAAAATAATTTTAAGAGATACTTGTTGTTAACTGTTGCTATTCAGTAGGATCTGCTTTACCTTATTGGTGGTGGGAGGGGAATAGGGTTATTCTACAGAAAGCCAAAGTTCAAATGTGTGAAACTTTTTCTTCCCCCATTTCTCCTTACTTTTCAATTGTAGCTCTTTACTGCCAAAATGAAAACCAAATTTTTATTAAGTGGAGTGTGCTCACGGGATAGTTTTAAACTATAGCATTTGTATATTTAACCATATTTTGTGAATGGGTATTATAGTTTGTTAAAAGGGATTATGTAATTTTTATCCCCCTCCCCAGAAACTAAACAAGTCCTGGCTTAAGATTTTAAAGAAGCTAATTACAAAACCTGGGATGGCATAAACCGCACACATACCTGTTAACTAGGAGGCAGAGGGAGTCTAGGCAGGTCAGACCAAAGTACAGTCCCGAGCTAAGCAGGCACTTCTCTGCAGTGAAGTTTGGAAGACAGTTTGAGTTGCTGGACAGGACACTCCCCCTTCTCCTGGCTAAACTTCTCTTATTTTAGTGATGGTATTTTGTTTACAAATGCCATTAGAAGAAAATTAAAGTTTCTAAATTTAGATCCTAAAAACAAATCTTCAAGTCCCCTTAGCACTAAAACAAGAGGTCCCTAATTCTTTCCTGTCTCTGAACATAAACATTGCACGTATTTTTGTTCCTTCACAGAGACACGTTTTGAAGCCAACTCTAGGTCTGTGAGGGCTTTTTATGGCTGCAGACTGCTGTAGTCAGCAGGATTACGAAAAACAGGCTGGAATTTACCGTACAGTTATGATGAAAAATATTGGAGGCAATGCAGAGCCATAGGCTTGTCAACCCGAGTGTGCACAGTCAGAAAGAAAAGTTGTTAGTGTCAGAATATTTAAAAACTCATGCCTAGGTCCTATCTTGGGATAGTTTGACCCAAGATCATCTCGTCTCAAGTGAAAACTGTTCTTTTCTCACTGGACAAAGTGAAACTTGAATTTAGAGTGAAAGCTGAAGCATTTGGCTACTTGGCATTTCACAAGAAGATATGAAAAGCAATTCAAAAGACTAAGAGAAACTTCGAGACTCTGATCAAATAATTATACGGGAGGGGGGGGAGCAAACACTATTACATCTTTTTCTCCTGCCAAGAATTTTGTTCCTTGATCCAAGTAAACTGTGATTTAAATAAATCCTGAGCCACAAGGATTTGGAATTAATTGCTCATATTAATGAAGTACTTAACAATAACATGCCATTTGAGAGGAATCTGGAGGTTTTTTCAGTTTGAAGACTGATAGACTGTTTTATTTTACTATGTATTCACTGTAGAGGAATGATAGCCAAAATTTGGTTACTCCAAACTTGTGCAAATTCCTAATGCTTTAATTATTGTGTTGCAATCACTGAATACAGATTTCTAGATACATTTTTGCCTTTATTTGTAATAATAAAAGAAAAAACATATAGTTGTCAGAAATGGCCACAAAATTTTGTCTATTTTACTTTGATCTGAAATATTTTCATCCAAGTTTCTTTTGTAGATTAAAAAATATCCATAGTTTTGAAAATAGTCTGTCAAATAATAAAAATTTAAAAATAAATTTTTTGCAAATCCCTTATTTTTAATGCTATGTTTTTTTTTTCTTTACTGTGGAAGCTATTGAGGAACTTTGATTTAGCTGAAGTCAACTTTCTCAAACTGTTCCAGGAATAGGTGTTCTATCTTGTGATGGGAGAGGTGGGGGAGAAAGGCAGCTGCTTTTGTCAATAATTTGGGGAGCCTTTTTTTGGGGGGGGTGGCATGACAATAGATGTTAGCATTTTACAAGTTCTGAACATTTCTCAGTAAAGAAACCAATCCGATCTTTTTTAACCCATTGTTTCCCAAACTGCTTTGACTGAAAGTGACCTTTTCAAGTGTAACATTTATAATATCTTGCAAAGGGCCAGTCACAGAACACATTTGGAGAAATGTGGCGTTAATAGAAAGAAAAAAGCAGTCAAAGGTTTTTCTTTTTCTATCTTCCAAATTTAGTTAAATCCTATTTGTGATTTAAGAAAAGGCTAGAAAGGACAGTAATTATTTTGACTCTAGTGGCTCCCACATCTTTGGATTTTTGGACAAGTAAATATAATACATATTAAAAAATAATACATATTTTAATTTCAGGGTGTCATTAGAGGGGTCATACTTAAATTTTGCCATATGAGGAGGCTCAAAGTAAGGGGAAATCATAACTGATGATAAAAAAAACAAGCCATTTAAGCAGACTTATAAGTGAATTTAACTACACAAATAAGTCCATTGTTTTTATTTTATCATTTGCCACAGATGGCTAAAAACTTCATCACAGGTCAGAATTTGGAAAGCATTGGCCCAGCTTAACCATTTATTTTAGAAATGAAGATATTAAAGGGAATGAGAAGTATAGTAGCTTTCCATGCTAACAGAAGGGCCAGGACTGGATACTTGACATCTGAATCAAAACTCATCTTCTGCCCTGTTTTCTGCTTGGTAAGCGGCTCCCACCTCCAAACCTTGGGAACCACACTCTACAGTGTGTGTTAGAATGCTGTCTTTCCCCTGACTAAAACCGTTCTTCATACAATGCTTAAAGGTCATCTAAATTTTTACATTCTCCCAAGAACATATCTGCATTATATATATATAATATATATACTAGATTACTTATGAGAAATCACTTGTTACATGCTATATACCTATTTACATACCTATCCTCATGCTGTGTTGTAAAAAATCACTTATTAGGAGATTCTCCTTTGCTTTTAAAGCTTAAAGAAAACGACAATTAACATACCTTTTCTTCATCACTTGACGACTATTCTTTGAAAGTTTATCTTTGCTAGCCACAGTTTTCTCACCGCTAAAATGAGCGAAATGACATCTCATAGTATAATTGGACTAAATGTGATGAGATGCAAAGGTCTTAGTAATGAATCTGGCACACAACAGGTATTCAATAAATACTTATTGGTCATAAAAAAGTGACTCAGTATTGAACACACACCAAATGATATATGATCTTGTGTCTGAAATATAAGATGAATCTCTTGTAAGATGGCAGATGGGGTGGCGTGTTCTTGGTGGGCAGGTGGGATAAGGTTTTTGAGTGTTGTTTCTTGTGATAGGAAGGGAAGGTGTTTTCTGCATTTCAGCCTGGCCATTGTTCATCGTCACTCTCTATGGAAAGCTATACTTTGCCTTATGATTAGTTTTTCTGTGGGGATTGGCAAGGCCCCATGGCTCTTCTAGGTGAGACACACTTGAATTTTCTTTTTTTTCTTTGTGGCACTGGGGTTCCTGGAAGCCCTTCTACCTCTGGGCTACACTTCCAGACCTACTTTTACATTTTTTTAATTTGGAAACAGAGTCTCCTAAGCCAGCGCGCATGGCTGGCTTCGAACCTGTGCGATCCTCCTGTCTCTGCCTCCCAAGCGCGGGGATTACAAGTGTGCGCCACCACGCCCGGCTCCACTTGAAATTTTTTTTAAAGAGAATTATAACACACAAGCGCCAGAGAAGAGGTCCCCTATGCTCCAACCACTTCTCAGAATCTTTGTTTTGGGCACCATCAAACTTTATTCTCTCCAGTATGCATGCTAAAATAAAAGCCACAAAGGACAATATAGAGTAAAGGGAGCCAACAAAGTTTTATAATTGGACACTAGGGCCTTGACACACTTGTAGTGGAACTCCTGTGCATGGAGGATGGTAATTAGCCTGAAGGCAAAGGCTAGTATTCCTAGGCACGTGTATCACAACTTCCACTAAGGCAAGTGTGAAGAAAACCACAGGGCAACAGGGCACAGATGCTGGGCATGACTATTGGCATGTAGCAGAGGGAATGGGAAGCTGGCTCTTTGCCTTGGGCTCTTACCTGACCAGAAAGAAATCTCTGATTCCAGGGGCAAAGAGCACAGGGATGGAGGATACAATAGCAACCATCATGGATGTTTAGTAGTGCTACTATTCTCATAGATTACGTTCTTTGAGGGTATACTTCTAGTAATACTTTAGTGCCACTTATTTTAATGTGGAAAATCAATAAATTTTCAAAGCCCCCTAGGAAGTAGGCATTTAATTTTTTCTCATTTTATAGAGCCGCAGATCGGTTTTTAAGTAATTTGTGCATGTTCCAGATGGCCAGCAAGGCAAAAGACCACCCTTAAATTTGATGTAATATCAGTTCTGTGCTCTGTGTAAAAGAGACACCAATTTGTTCAAGTAGTAAATTTTCCTCCACGTGCATACAGAGCACTAAGGCTGGGAAGACAAGCATGTTATTTGTCTTCATGGAGGAGACGGAGGTGGAAAGGTGTAATTCCAGTAGAGTGGAATCCTCCTCCAATTTGGGTGTAGCACAAAGAGCTTTGAGAACAGACAGGGCCCAATCCAGACTGGAAGTGTCAACCATCATGAGCAGTGCTCCAATAAAGGTCATAGGACAAACACAATTTGGGCCAGGAGGAGGCTGAGAGGAGAGGGGCCTCCCAATAAAAGTAGCTGCTGGGCTGGAGCCCAGGGTCTATTATAGTATTGAGAGAGGAAGCCAAGACTGAGGTCCACATGGGACACAACTGTGCCTTTCTGGTCTCTGCCATAACTCCTTGAGATTTATTATGAAGAGGAAACAGAATGTTGTCTTTGGAGGAGCAGACTCACAGC
The DNA here is from genome assembly GCF_963383645.1 of Muscardinus avellanarius. Taxonomy (NCBI): domain Eukaryota; kingdom Metazoa; phylum Chordata; class Mammalia; order Rodentia; family Gliridae; genus Muscardinus; species Muscardinus avellanarius. The sequence continues at coordinate 50,710,293 of NC_137790.1, read as the reverse complement.
TTATTCTATAAGCCTTCCAGCCACTCACCTGGGGGCTGCCTCACACTCTCCAGGGGCCCTCCCAGTCTCATTTGACTAAACAAGAATGTGTCACTTCAGTAGCCTAGTCCATGTCTCCAAAGGGAGGTTGATGCTTGTCAGGGGCTGGGGATGGTCTCTTCTGTCTTAGGGAATGATAGTGGGGAGTGCAAAGCCTTATGGGTGGAGTTCTGACCCTGTTTGAATAATTCATGTTTATCCATTGCTGAGGCTGTATTGAAGAATACGTTGGAAGAAATTGTTCTGCTCAAAAAAAAAATTTAGGGAAACTACAGGAGAATTATTTTAGGTATGTTTACAGTTCTAAATGTGCTTGGTAGATTCACTGATGCTTTTGTTTAAGCACTATTTACTGGGTAAAACTGAATGAAATTCAGCTGTGCCATTAAAGAATGTTATATTATAAACATAAAAATGATCAGGTGTGACTTGCTTTGCTGCTAAGTTGAGAACTCAAGGTTGAAAATTTAAATTTACTTGTATGAATTATGCATCACTAGTTTAATTTATAGACAGTTTTATCAGATTATGAGATAAAACACATGAAGGAATTTTAGCTTCTCCCTCTCTTCAAGTTAGTAAGGCACAAGGGGGAACACTGGAGAAAGAATTCATGAATACCATATCACAACCAAGAAGGTTAAAATGTTTGTATGGGTTAATGTGAGTTAATAAAATGTTTGTCTAAGACAAAAGTGATGTGTCTAAAGAAGGGAGAGGTATAAAGGAGATATGACCAACCATTCTATGTGGGTTTCCAACATCAGAAAAGATTTTCTTTTGCCTGTGCCCTGATTGCCATTTATAAAAGCAGATAAAAAGAAAGAGGTGAACTTAAAAAGTTATCCAAAAACTAATGTAAAATTAAAAATAAATAGGACAATCTAATGTTAGAGATGACTAGAATAGTAAATAAAAATGTTTGTTAAAATCACCAAAAATGATAAAAAATAATCTGGGTGTGGTGATACATACTTATAATCCCATATACTTGGGAGGCTGATGCAGGAGGATCTAAAATTTGAGGCCAGTTTGGACAACTTAATAAGACCTTGTCTTAAAATAAAAAGTAAAAAGGGCTAGGGAATGTAACTCAGTGCTAAAGTGTCCCTGAGAGCAATTTCCAGCACCAAAAGAAGAAAATCAAAAACAAAATAAAACAAAATGTTGAGATTATCACTTATATTCTAAAAACAAATGTTAATTTCCATTTTAAGAATTTTCATATATAGGTTGAAGGAAACCTAAAAATTTTTCTAGTATTTGAAAAGCTGCAATAAAATTATAAAACAATAATAATAGTAATAATGATAATAATAAATGTTAAATTGATGGACATTAAAACTTAAATAAATTGGGCATGGTGGTTCATGCTTGTAATCCTAGTATGTGGGAAGCTGAGATGGGGGATTACAGATTTGAAGCCAGCCTCAGCTGTTTAGTGAGACCTTCAGCAACTTAGCAAGACCTTGCTTCGATTCAAACAGGATTGAAGGGGTATAGTTCAGAGGTAGAATATTTCTGGGTTCAATCCCCAGTATCACAAAAGAAAAGCAAAATAATTTACCTCCAATTTTAAGATTTTATTTTATGCTATTCTAGAAGGATTTATCAAGCACTCATATGTAAATTTTCACAGCCTTTGATCAGTAGTTCTCAACCTTGGCCATATTAAAATTACCTGAAGAGTATTTTAAAAATCTCACACCCTGGACTAATTAAACCACAAAAGAGTGGAGAGGTAGAGCATTACTAATATTTTCTAAAGTTTCAATTATTCTCATGTGCAGTCAGGATTAGATCTATTGGGATGGATATTATAGTATTTACACTCAAATGATAAACATATTCAAAGAAGAAATGTCGACCCATGGATATTCCCTACTTTTATAAAATCTCAAAAGCTAGATCTGAGAAGCTGACTGTTTTTCAGGATTAAATTTACATTTGTTCATTTTGTCACTCCATATTTTATAACCATCATATTAAGATTACAGAGATGAGTAAGAGATTTCCTGCCTTGAGGAACTTGAAGTCAGTTCTATTAAAAAATACTTGGTCACCCAAAAGTCATTTTCTTTAATATAAAATTCTAAGTGTCTAAACCCATTTGCAGCCGGGCGTGGTGGCACAAGCTTGTAATCCCCGTGCTTGGGAGGCAGAGACAGGAGGATCGCGCTGGTTCGAAGCCAGCCTCCCTGGCTTAAGAGACCCTGTTTCCAAAAAATATATAAAATAGGTCTGGGAGTGTAACCCAGAGATAGAAGGGTTTCCAGGAACCCCAGTACCACCAAAAATAAAATAAAAAAATAAAAAAATAAAAAACCCATTTATGTCCCATTACAGGATACCCATAAAAACTTAAATTGAGCGATTATTTAGGTTTCCATAAAATTGTGTAGGTTTTGATAGGTATTTTATAGTAGGGCAATGAGCCATAATGAATTTGTCCCCATTTAACAACCAGTTGCATTCCACTGTGTTGCCATGTACTCATTTTGATATAAAAATAAACTCACTCATTATGTTAACAAAAATCTCAGCTGGATGTGGCAGTTCATGCCCAGTACTTGGTAGTCTGAGACAGGAGGATTGCAGGTTTGAGGACGGGCTCAGCAAGGGGTGAGACTCTCTTCAACCTAGCAAGAACCTGTTTCAAAATAAAAATAATAAAATAGGGCTGGGGGTGTAGCTCAGAGGTAGAATGTCTCTGGGTTCAGTCCTCAGTACCAAAACAAACAAACAAACAAACAACCTAATCAATTCAAAATATTGGAGTGAAACAAAATGTGCAATGCGTTTCCCTCCTTTCAAAGTCCAGGTTATATGAATTTCCTGTGGAGGTGTTTCCTTTAACTGTGTACAGTATCATGTGCATTCTAGGATAGCTTTTGAGCACACAGCCTGTCTTATGGTTTAAACCATCTTTGAAATGCATCCCACCGTGTCCCCAGCACAAGGACAGGTCCTTCCCTGTCTGAGTGGCGGAGGAAGCCTTGCTAGAACCTTTCAGGGGCTCTGCTTCCCATGTTATGCCAAGGTGGAGTTTCAGATTTCCTTTCTCCTTAAATACCATCCTTTCATTTTTCCATTCTGTTAACTGCTAAGAAAACATCCTGGTTTTCCAAGGGTCCTGCAGAGGGTCCACGGTGCACACGTGTGTGTGTGGGTGTGCAAGACCTAACAGGCCTTCTGTTTCTGGGAGCAGCAGATTCTGTCATTGGAGGAAGGGTTTGGGGTGGCTGCCAGAGTTATGCTGGCAGAGAACACTGGAATTCAGTCTTGTTTCAGATACACCGTCAGGGGATGTGGGGTAGTTTCCTTCTTCTTTCATTTTCCCAGATGGAGTAAAAACAAATTTTGCCAGCTAATTTAGGACAAGGTTTTAGATGGTCTGAAGATCAGCCCCTCCATTCCTCTCTTGGACATCATCTTCACATAACACTGATGATCCAGTTGCTAGAGAATTCTTCCTTAACTACTCATATTTTCAGTTGAGTTAGAAGGAAAATGATAATAAGCATGCACTCCCATTGAGGTCTATCCTAATCTGTAATGTCTTTATACATTGGAAAGACAAGTCTTGAAAAATAGCAATATGAAAAATAGCAATAGTAAAGAAAGCACAGGAGTAAATGTGAGCCTGTGATTATCAGGGTATACTTCTAAAGAAAGAGAATAATAAAAGCATTTTTTTTCTCTTTTTAGCTTCCACTAATAAATTTTAGGGTGACTCTAATGGATGTTTTAGTAGTAACTTCCTTAGCCCAGGTAAGAGGAGATGTGACCAAGTGCTTTATGGAAAACTCTGCCTACTGCAGCAGTTGGAAGGAAATTTGCTGGCCATTCCATAACCTGGACTCTTCTTAAAAAGATGCTCAGAGAGAAAAAAAAGTCACTCTTTTTGGGTGTTCCTATGTGTCTGGACCTGTCCTGTGGTGGCTTTCTGAAACAGGATCTCAGGAGTGGAGGCAAGGCATGAGCATGTTTTAGATAGGATTCTTTGTTTTTCTTTGGGGGAGGGGTAGAAGAATACTGGGGATAGAACCCAGGGGCATATACCTCTGAGCTATGTGCCCAGCCCTATTTTATTTTTTTATTTTGAAACAAAGGCTCATTAAGTTGCTGTGGCTGACCTCGAACCTGTGATTTTTCTGTTTCAGCCTCTCAAGTACTGAGATTATAGGTGTGTGCCACCATGTCTTGTTTCAGACACAGTTATTGCCATCAGCCATGTGTGTTCCCTTGTCTGTGGCTCCCTGCATGGGGTTGAAAGGTCCTGCTCAGAGAAGAATGGCCTTTTATTGTGAAAGCTTTGGGAGCACAAGTTGTGGTCCTTGGGATCTTTTGCATCTGCAGTCTTGTCTGATCTACTCAGGTTCTGGGTTGGCTTGATCAGGTGACTGATGAACCACTAATGGGACCCTTTTTCTGCCCTCTTCTTTTTGCTCCTAACCTTCTCTTTTCTAACCCTTTGGCCTCTTCCTCCTGCCATACCTCTTCCTCCCCCTTCTTTCCTGTCCTCTTCCCCCTTCTTTCTACAGTGTGGATCCTCAGAGTGTTCTGGCTTCCACCCTGGCCACTCCTCCTGACCTCTGGCTGTGTTCTCACCTCATAGCTGACTCCTCATCTGTTTGGACGCATCAGCAATCATCCCTTCAGGAGGCAATGCACACTTTATATATTTTTCAAGATAGGGACCTTTTTTTCTGTGTCATGCAGTGTTCTGTCAGGTTGAAAATGTCATGGCTTTTGCTTGTGTGTTTTGACAAGCACACATTTATATTCACTCAACAAGCTCTGTGCCTATCAGATTGTGCAAACCGTGACTGTGTGTTCACACACAGTCATTCTTAAATGGCTTGGGATATAGTATAAGTCATTATGTTCTGTGAAAAATGTCAGCAACATATGCATGTAAAAGCCAAACATTATAGGGTCATTTTGTAAAGTTTGTTTTCTAGTTTGTTTCCTACATAGTTGTTCCATTGGAATTTGATGTTTTGAAGAATGTACAGACTTGTACTGTCTTCCAGTGGCTCATTGAGTTGTATCTTATGTTCATACTTATGCAATACTTCTTTTCCTTTGACTTGTAACCAACATTTTCATGAAGCTTAATTTCTACATAAAGTGTCCCTAGGAAATGTGATCTTCTAACTGGCGACCAGGCTACAGCTATGGGCATTCAGTCCATGTCAGCATGCCAGTCTCCCTCTTTGATCTCCATTTCTCTGGCCTACTGTTGCTGGACTCAACAGATAACTTCCAGATATTCCTCTCACTTTGTTTACAGTCTTCCTCTATCCTGATTTCATTTCTTTTCAAGTTCTGATCTCTGTGCTTAGAAGACCCCCCACTATACCTGCCATAGGAACTTTCTATATTCAATCATAGACATTTCAAGCATAACCCATATTAATAATATATAGTGAAAAACACATATAGGTAATCATCTGTATCCACAGGTTCTACACCTGAAGATTAAACCAACTGTAGATCAAATATATATATATATATTATATATATATATATATCACATATATATGTATTTTTAAAGTAACATATATATGTATTTTAAAAGTAACATCTATACTGAACAACGTATGGACGTTGTTTTGCCATTACTTCCTAAACAATGCAGTGTAACAACTATTTACATAGCATTTAAACTGTAGTAGGTAATCTAGAGATGACTTAAAGTATATGAGAGGTACCAGGTGTGGTGGAACATGTGCGTAATCCCAGTACTTGGGAGGCTGCAATAGGAGAATCACTGGTTCGAGGCCAGCTTCAGCAACTTAGCAAAGCTCTTTCAAAATAAAAAGGCCTGAAAAATAAAAGAGGTAGAATGTCTCTGATTCTGTCTCCAGTACTGGGCGAGTGCAAGTGCACAGGAGGGTGTGCACAGGCGTATATACAAATACCATATTCTTTTCTATCGGGGCTTGAGCATTCATGGATTTTGGTATCTGTGAAAGCTCCTGGATAAATCTCCTGTGGATGCTAAAGGACAACTGGGTACATAAGTTAGGTGTCCATGTCCAGGTGTACTATGTGTGCACACATGTTTCATGCTAAGCTGTGCTAGTTCCTATTGTGATTTGAATAAAACACAAAGAAATAAATGAGATGTCAAGAAACCAGTTTAATTTGGTATGATATACCATTGATGGTCAACATATTGTTAGTACTCTGATTTAGAGTTTTGCTCTTACATAGAACAATCTAATTGCAAAACCTTTATACATAATCTTTCACTGAAATGAGTGATTTTTTATTATTCTTTTTTGGAGCAACTAAAATTTAAATATTAATATTACATTTGAATGATCAGAGAGGTTACTGAGTCACTTTCAAAAGTAATAATACTTTGTACTATAGGTTATTCAAAATTTCTTTTCCACAATTTTTTTTTGACAGAAATATCATTTTCACAGTTTCCTACCAAAATGTCAGTGCTTTTTCAAATGTTTTCAGGTGCCTTTCTCAGCTGTTTATAGAGAACATGCATTTAGTTTTATAATTTCCTAAATTTGTCAGCAGAATTGTATTATGTAACACGTTTTCTTAAACGGCCATTCAGCCCAGCATCTGTTTTCACTTTTGTCAGAAAATTAAGACAACAAGCATTTAGTGTGGTGTTTTCCAAAGTCGTGATAAGCCATGGCTCAACTGTCCTCTGCATAGAACTTTGCGGTATCCCAGAAACATTCATTTCAAACATTCCTTTTCCTGTCTGGAAGCTGATAGGCCACAAAGAGGCCACAGACAAGAGCACTAAATAAACTTCCTGTAAATTATCAAGTAATTTAAAAGGCATTAAAGGATAAGCAGATTACAGATCCCGTTAGAGATGTCGCTTTCCAGGGACTTTCTTCTTTAGTGAGAGTTTCTTAACAGTGAGACAGAGAGACACTGATCTCCATGTATCTGCTCTGAATCCAAAGTCTCTCCCAACTCTCCTTCTTCCTTAGTGGTATTCGCATCCAGCGTCCACAAGGCCTGCTTGTGTTTGATGATTAGATAGAAACCTCATGATTCTTGTCCTATCCAAATGTGGCTTTTTAACAAACCTGGGGATGATGAGCTTTCAAAAAACTGAAATCTAAAATACTCCAGAATCTGAAACTCTGAGCATCAACCTGATGCTACTAGTAGAAAATTCTATACCTGACCTCATGGGATGCAATACTAAAGGAAAACTGATGAAGAAAACAGTTCACATAAGCCTATGTCCATATGTGGGGACATCACTACCAATCTCAATAACATGCATGGGGAAGCAGAACAGGGTGGGATGCAGAGGGAAACACACACCAAGTGCTGTGTGAACGTGTGTTTGTATCACTTTTATCTTTTTTAGGTACTGGAGATGGAACCAGGGACATTCTACCTCTGAGCAACACCCCCAACCCTGTTTTTTATTCTTTATTTTGAAACAGGGACTCACTGAGTTGCAATGGGCCTCACTAAATAGTAGCTGAGGCTGTCTGCAAAGTACGACCCTCGTGTCTCGGCCCCCCAAATGCTGGGATTATAAGCATGTGCCACCATGACCAGCTTTGCTTGTATCACTTTGAACTTGTGCTGCGATGTACCAGTAAAAAATAAATAAATAAACAAATAAATAAATAAAAGAGCATATTGAACTTTTAAAAATGCAGTACTAAAAATTTTGTGTAAAATTACCTTTAGGCTATGTATGCAAAGTGTATATGGGACATAAATAAATTGTGTGTTTAGACTTGGTTCTCATCCCCCAAGATATTTCATTATGTATATACAAACATCTCAAAACCCCCCAAATTCCAGAATTTTAAACACATTTTGTCCCAAGCATTTTGGATAAGGGACGATCAATGTATACTGTATAGCAAGAAATCTCTGAGTGTGGTGGTCCTCAAGCTATAGCAAGCATCAGAATGTCCTAGAGAGCTTAATGAAACTCAGGATACTGGGATTCATCCATTGTCCCCAGTTTCTGATTCAGTTGATCTGAGCTGGGGTTGGTTGGAGGATTTGAATTTCTCCCAAGTTTCCCGGTGGTATGAGTGTTGGTGGTCCTGGGATGATGTTTTGTAAATCACTGACTTGGTGAATCTATTAAGTATGCCAAGTGCCCCAACCCTGTCCATACAGTAGACTGATTCAGTTGCTCTGGTAATCTTATTTAACATAATTAACAATGATCACTGATTAGTGTGATGAAATCAGTCACATATTGAAAAATAATACTGATCTTTTACTCTAAATAGTATTAAGAATGGGGCACTAATTTTAAGAAAGTGGCAAATATAAAGTTAGCTAACTTACTAGAGTGTAACTTTGGAGAACCTGTGTTTCTATTGTTCAGTATATGAAGCCTGTATTTAAGAAAATGTTTAGTTTGAGACAGTGAGAATTCTTAGCTCTTGTGATGTACTTGCTGGCTCCTTTTTGTTTTAAGAACCTATACTTTAGTCAGGTGTAGTGGCACACGCTTGTAAACCCTGTGCTTGGGAGGCTGAGACAGGAGGATCACGGAGGGGTTCAAAGCCAGCCTCAGCTACTTGGTGAGGCTCTCAGCAACTTAGTGAGACCCTGTTTCCAAATAAAATATAAAATAGGTCTGGGAGTATAGCCCGGAGGTAGAAAGCCCCTGGATTCCACCCCCAATGCCACAAAAAGAAGAAAGAAAGAAAGAAAGAAAGAAAGAAAGAAAGAAAGAAAGAAAGAAAGAAAGAAAGGGAACCTAAACTTTACCACGGCTATCTAGAACCTGGACAGCATTCACTTAATATAAGCTTGTTTGTTGGTAAATAATGTTTAAAACTTGGGACAAAGGATTTCGGTAACAGTATGGAAGTATTTATGAAATTCATTCCACCTGTGTTAACAATGATACCTAATGTTATTTGGAAATGTGTGTAAATTGTAATCCAATCTCAAGAAAACCCATGATAAAGTGTGAACAGCTTATCAGGTCAATGAAAAACAAATGCAATTGTGAAACTCAAGATGAATTTGATAATTGACGTAAAAAGTTTTCTGTCATCTGAACTTTCATAGACTGGTAGCCAGCCTGTCAGCTAACACTGGACATCAGCCTGTTGTTGAGCATTAGCTATGATATTTGTTCTTGGCAGCCAGCTGAAAGCATTGTGTGAATGTAACTTGCAGGTTAGTTTCTTAGCTTAGAGAATCCATAAAACCTATGAATATGTGTATAAAATAGTGCACTGTAAGGTGGTATGGTTTTCAGGATGTTGGTCTTCTTGGATATTAAGCTTCTCAAGTCTAAGAGACAACAAAAGTTAAGTGTCTACAGATGCCTTTTAAAAATCTTTCATTAGTGCATTATAATTATACATCATAGTAAGTTTCATGATATAAACATACATGCACACAGCACTTGGTATATTTCTCTCTTGATCCCATCCCACTCCCCTGACTCCTGACTCACCCCATACATATTAATCAGGTTAGTAGCGATAGCTTCATATGTGGATATAACATAATTTGAACTGTTTTCTTTATCAAGCCTCATTTACCCTTTCCCTACCCTATGTCCCCTTCCACTATTCTACTGGTCACTCTCCTCATGTATCTGAAGTCCTTTTTGTTTTCCACTTTTCTCTTAAGCTTCTACATATAAAAAGAAAACATGCCACTTTTAAAGTTTTGAAACTGGTGGATCTCCCTTAACATAAAATTCTATGGTTCCATTTATTTTCCCGCAAATGACATAATTTGTTCTTCTTTATGGCTGAGTAATATTATGTTATGTGTATTTACCACATTTTTTCTTATTCATTCAACTGTTGACAGACACCTAGGCTGGTTACATAATTTTGCTATTGTGCTACTATAAGTGTGGGTATGTATGTATCACTATAGCATTCTGACTTTAATTCCTTCGGAAAGATACTGAGGAGTGGCATAGTTGGGTCATAAGGTGGTTCCATTCCTAGTCTTGTGAGGAACCTCCACACTGATATCCATAGTGGTTATACTAATTTGCAGTCTCACCAATATTGTGTAAGAGCTCCTAATTCCCCTCATCCTCACTAGCATTAATTATTGTTTTTATTCTTGATGATTGCTGTTCTAATTGCAGTTAGAGGGAATCTCAATGTAGTTTTTTTTTGTTATTGTTGTTTTTGTGGGGTTTTTTTTCCTTTTTTTGTGGTACTGGAGTTCCTGGAAACCCTTCTACCTTTGGGCTACACTTCCAGACCTATTTTTTATATTTTTATTTGGAAACAGGTTCTCTTAAGCCAGCACGTCTGGCTTCGAACCAGCACAATCCTCCTGTCTCCGCCTCCCAAGTGTGGGGATTATAAGCGTGAACCACCACGCCCGGCTACTCAATGTAGTTTTATTTGTATGCTCTTGATTGCTAATGGTGTTGAACATTTTTTTGTTTAGCAGTCAACTGTGTTCCTTCTTTTGTATCTACTCAGTTTAACGCCCCATTTTTATTGGTTTATTTGGGTTTTTTAGTGTTGTGTTTTGAGTTCTTTATATATTCTAGATATTATTCCTCTAGCAGAGCAGTATCTGGCAAAGATTTTCTCTGATTCTATATACCCTCTGTACAGACTTTCGATTGTTTGCTGCACAGAAGCTTTTAAATTTTATACGATCCCATATGTTGGGTCTAGGTTTTATTTCCTGAGCTTCTGGGGTCTTATTAAGGAAGTCTACCAGTGACTATCTGTTAGAGAGTTGGTCCTTTGTTTTTTTCCAGTAATTGCAAAGTTTCCGGTTTAGTTTCTAAGTCTTTGATCCATCTTGAGTTTACTTTTGTGCAGGGTGAGAGTTAGGGACCTAATTTCATACTTCTAAATATAGATAGCCAGGTGTGGTGGCCTATGCCTGTAGATAGGAGGATCACAGCTTTAGCAAGTAGTGAGACTCTCATCAAGCAAGTATGAACTTATTTAAAATAATAATAATAAAATAGAGCTGGGAGTTTAGCTCAGAGGTAGAATGCCTCTGGGTTCCATCCCTAGTACTAAAGTAAACAAATGAATAAATAATCAATAAATCAATCAATAAATCTAGATTTCCTAACACCATTTGATTTCTCCAGCATATATTTTTGGCATCCTGGCAAAAATCAACTGATTGAGGAGTTGTTTCTCTGTGTTCTATTCCATTGGTCTCTGTGTCTGTTTTTGTGCCAGTACCATGATATATTTGATATTATAGCTCCTTAGGATAATTTGAAATCAGGTATTGTGATGCTTCCAGAATTGTTGTAATTGCTTGAGTATTGCTATTAAAAACAAAAATCCAAGAAATTTTCCTTATAGGCAAATATATTCACAGGCTATGGTGAAGGGATGGAAAAAGATACTCTGCAAATGGAGATGGAAAGCAAATGGAGATGGAGGGTAACTCTCATGTCCCATCAAGCAAGCTTCAAGATAAAACAAAATAGAAGATCTTCTTTGTAGAAACTCACTTTTTACTAATAAAGGGAGCAATCCAAGAAGATAAAATAATAGTAAAAATGTATGACTCAAACTCTGGATCATCTTCTTATATAAAACAAATACTATTTGACAAGATAAGACAAAGATAGACCCCAATGTAATAATAATGGGAGACTTTAACACACCTCTCTCACCATTATATGATCAGTCATCCAGATAAAGGATTTGTAAAGAGTCTTCAGACCCAGAGAATACTATAAACTAAGTAATGAAAAGATCTCATACTTTAAGATATGAATACACATTTTATTTTTTGTAAATTGGTTAATTTATTATGCATCACTATATAACTATACAGAGAGGGCATTTACTACCTTTAAAAACAATCTTTAAAGCCAGACATGATGGTGCACACTTGTAATCTTAGTACTTGGGGTGGGGGCTGAGACAGGAGGATCACAGGTTCGAGGCCAGCCTCAGCTACTTAGTGAGGCCCTCTGCAACTTAGTGAGAGCTTGTTTCAAATTAAGAATAAAAATTGGACTGCAGGTATAGCTCAGAGGTAGAATGCCCCTAGGTTCTATCCCTAGTACTGCAAAAAAATCTTTAAAAACAATCTTAAAGGACTGTTTTATTAGTATAAATACAGAATGAGCAATATAGATGAGCTTATTTATCGACATACATATGCTTTGAAAATATAGTTTTGCTTAAGGGCAAAAATAATTAGAAATAAGTTCTGGAGAAAAATATTTGTATCAAATACCTTTATCAGGAACACACACACACACGCACACACACACACACACACACACACACACACACACACCATAAATGCTAACTAAGAAGTAGAAGAAATACATGAACAAATATTACTTTCAAGAAAACTCAAAGAAAATGTTAGATAGTTTAGAGCAGCTTAAGGACCATGTCTTCTGAAGCCTTCATTAATTGCCTTCTCCTCTACTCCAGAGGCCATATCAGGACTGGCTTTAGGCCACGGGTGTGGATCCATATTGGTTCTGCTATCATTTAGGGAAGTCAACCTGTGCCCAAGAAAGTTTAGAGAGAGCCAGATCCAAGATCCACCCTGTAGTTGACCTACATCCCTGAATTCCCGGGAGGAACAAATGAGCCTTTAGGGGGAATCCTGAATCAGGGTGAGCTCTCATCTTCATGGCGTCAGCTCTGTCCCCATGGTGATGTTTATATCCTGGCATTCTTCATGCAAGTATATCTCCAGGGAAGGCATTGCAAAACTTCTTATCTCTTTTAAAAATCAGTTTATAAGCACCTAACATAATAGGAAGAATAGAGATCTAAAGAAAAGAGATCTACTGTCCCAGTGTAATTTGTATCCTAGTAAAAGGAATCAATAAACTAAATAAAATAATACAGTGTAAGAAGGAGCTATTGCTGAGGAATAAATAAAGCTGAGTTGGAACAGAGCAAAAAAGAATTTATTTTGCATGGGAGAATTGGAAAGGTTTTGAACAAGGCTTTTTCTGTCATTCTGCAAATTTATTTTTGTGGCATGTTTTCATGGCATGTTTACAAGTGTTTTAGTACAAAAATAAAGGTTCTATGTAGGGAATTTATTTGTTGTAATTGTGGAGGGTGAATAAATTTCTTTAACCCCAAACCAGATAATATAGTAAATATGAATATAGTATTGACGACATCTGCATATTTGTAAATCAGGCTCCTCTTAGAACATTAAGAATTCTCTAATTCTATGCTTTAACTAAAGCGTACTTTATTATCAAAGGCCTTTATTGCTTTAAGCCAAGCACATTTGCTTATTTCAAAAATTACTCTTTATAAAATGATGTTCAAGTAATATCATAGACCCTTCTCAAGTAATATCATAGACCCATGTTGCAGACATCTTGGGTGGATTTGGCTTCCTAGACTGCCTACTCTTGGGATACCTGTTATCCCATACTGTACCCTGAAGCTAAACATGACTTATTTTAGTGCTAATCTCAGATTATTAGTAAATATTATGTAGTTATAGATTAATCTAATGAATAAGTAAAAGGTGATTTTTTCTTCTTTTCTTTTCAAGCGTAAACACATGGTTAAGATGTCTTCTATTTGTCTACCTGATTCTTTCATCCAGTCCTACATACTTTTAGTTTGTCGTTGTTAATCAAGATTTAAAACATTTCTATCACTCTAGAATGTTCCATTGTGCATTGTAGTCAATCATTTCCCCTGCTTCCTTTCTCATCCAACATGGATATGATTTCTGTCTACATTTGCCCTTTTCAGAGTATTCTACAAATAGAAGTGTATAGTATGTAGCCTTTTTTTCGAGAACATTTGGATTACTTCTAGTTTTAAAAACTGATAAAAACATTTGCTAATGGGTGTTTGGTGAACATATATTTTCATTTCTCTTGGCAAACATCTAGAAGTGAAATTGCTTTGTTAAATGTTAATTGTATGTCTAACTTTGTAAGAAATACCCAACTGTTTCCCCAATGACTATGGCATTTGTTATAGAAAAATATGAAGATTCTAGTTGTTCTATATCTTTGCCAGAACTTTGTGCTGTCAGTCTGGTTTTTTTTGTGTGTGGTACTGGGGATGGAACCCAGGGGCATTCTGCCTTCAAGTTACACCCCCAGCCCTATTTTTTATTCTTTATTTTGAACAGGGTCTCACTGAGTTGCAAAGGACCTCACTAAGTAGCTGAGACTGTCCACTAAATGCTATCTAATTTATCCAATTGGAAGCAAAGTCACTACTAAGGTAGGGGTGTTTTCCTTCCAAATTAAGTGATAATTTCCCTGCCTCATGCATCTTTTCTCCAATCACTCTGAGGTCATGGATAAAAAGGAGCATTCCCTTCTTCTGTATATAATATTGTATGTCCAGATTTGGCTATCATTTTTACCTCCAGAGCAATGTCTTTCGAAGAGTTTAAAGCAGGCTTATCTTGAGTTTTGAAGCCAAAAAGGCAAAATTTGGGGTGATGATGATTCATGAATGTAAGATACATGCATAGAAGGACATGAAACTAAATTTGATTGTATGTTTTCTTTTGCCAGACAAATTCAGCCAATTTCCACATCTTATCTCATCTTACAAAAATTTCAGTGTTAGCTTCATCAAATTAATTTACCTATTATCTTTTGGAAAAATGGTGTTCTTAAGAATACTTTTTAAAGAAAATGCCTAACAAGTGTGGGAAAATATCTAAGGGATAAAAGAATAGATTTAAAATTTATCTGACTTATTTCTATTAGAACAGCTAAAGGTTAAAGCATTGACATGGGCATGGTGGCGCACGCTTTTAATCTCAGAATTTGGAAGGCTGAGATGGGAGGATAGCATATGTGGTTCGAAGCCAGCCTTGCTGGTTGAAGAGACCCTGTTTCCAAATAAAAATATAAAAAATAGGTGTCTGGGAGTGTAGCCCAGAGGTAGAAGGGTTTCCAGGAACCCCAGTACACCAAAAAATAAATAAATAAAATAATAATCTTCACATATGTAAATAATTGCAAAAGTGCTTTGAGTATCCGTTTTTGAGGTTACAAATATTTTAGCAAGTATAAAATTTGCAAATATGGAATTTGTAATAATATCAATGAAATCTATTTGCTATTCCTGTTTGTTGATGTGAAAGGTAAGGGTGATTTTTTTTCTTTTTTTTCTTTTTTTTTGTGGTACTGGGGATTGAACCCAGGGGCATTCTACCTCCAAGATATATCCCCAGTCTTATTTTTTATTCATTTTGAAAAAGGGTCTAAGTTGCAGAGTGCCTCACTAAGTATCTAAGGTTGGCAATGAACCTACAATCCTCCTGTCTCAGCCTCCCAAGTACTGGGGTTACAAGTGTGTGGCACCATGCTTGGCTATGGTGATTCTTTTATTACTCTTTAACATGATGTTTTTTTCCCAGCCAGAAACTAAGAAATCTAGAATGTCCTTTGGGTGGAGGAAGAACTTTCAGTGTTTAAATATCTTACTCAATGGGCTTCAAACACCATAAGCTTGTTAAGAAAACTGGAAGGTCTAATGAAAGTTCTTATTTACCTTTGAAAATATGCATTAACATAAAGATAACATCAGGATGAAGAGCTTGGACTGGCAAACAATAATAGCTTCATTGTTTGATTTCTTTAAGGTGGTAAGGGCTTGTTGGAACTTGATTGTTTTTGTGTCTATTTTTAAATACCCGTAGGACCATTTTTAAGCTAAGTGGTTATCCATCCCATCTCTACTTGGCTCAGAGAGTAATTTTTACATCTTTAAGATGCTTTATAAATATTTGTAATAACTAGTTTATTTGTAGATTCCTTTCAGCAGAGATAGTTATTTTCACATGAAAATTAGATTTTGCTTTTCATTTTACAAAGCACTTCCATATAATTATTCTCACTTTAATTTTCATGCCATTAGTTGTATTTTCTAAAATATAATACAGACGTTGTTTCAATGACAGTTTAAGCTTTATTAATTTAAGGAGATTCTGAGTACATTGATGTCATTGAACTGTATTTTCCCCCCCATAGGAGTCAAGTCTTAGGGGAGGGATGGCATTCCATTCCTAGTTGCCTTCCTTTCTACCCCTACCCCTGTTTGGAAGGCACATCCTTCTCAGCCCACATTTTTTAGTTCCTCCACTGACAAAGTGCATGTTGATTTGACCAACAAGAACCCTTCTTAGAAAACTGGTTATTCCTTTGTAGGAAAATAAAATTTAAGTTCCTACCTATCACCCAGCACAAGAGTCAACTCAAGATGAATCAAAGACTAGAAATTAGACCAGAGACTTTGAAATTACTAGAGTAAGGTGTAGGTTTGACACTAACATTTAGGCATAGGTAGAAACTTCCTTAATAAGAGCCACACAGCTCAGAAAATTAAAACAATAATTAATCAATTGGAGAGAATTAAATTAAAAAGGTTTTTTTTTTTTTTTTTTTTTTTTAAGACGGGCATGGTGGTGCACGCTTGTAATCCCTGCACTTGGGAGGTGGAGACAGGAGGATGGCGCAGGTTCGAAGCCAGTCACGCTGGCTTAAGAGACCCTGTTTCCAAATTTTAAAAAGTATAAAAGTAGGTCTGGGAGTGTAGCCTGGTAGCCTGGAGGTAGGAGAGTTTCCAGGAACCCTGGTACCACCAAAAATAAAAAGGTATTTTAATCAAAGAAAACCATCAAGAGTAAAGAAAGAGCCTACAGAATGGGAAAAGATCTTTGCCATCTATTCCTCTGGTTGAGAACTAATATCTAAACTATATAAAGTGCTTAAAATACTTAACATTAAAAAAAAACCCAATCAAGAAATGGGGAACCAAACTAAATAGACATGTCACAAAAGAAGAAATAAAAATGACCAATAAATATATTTTAAAATGTTCAAAATCATTAGTAATCAGGTAGATGCAAATCAAAACTACAATGAGATTCCATCTAACCCCAATCAAAATGGCAATAATCAAGAAATCAAAAAATAGCCAGACATGGTGGTGCATGCTTGTAATCCCAGCATTCAGGAGGCTGAAACCAGAGGATCGTGGTTCATGGAGAGCCTCAGCTACTTAGTGAGGCCCTCCACAACTTAGTGAGACCCTGTTTCAAAATAAAGAATAAAAAATAGGGCAGGGGGTGTAGCTCGGAGGTTGAATTCCCCTGGGTTCCATCACCAGACCCACCAAAAAAAAAAAAAAAAAGTCAAAAAACAGTAAATGCTGATATGCTGGTGAGGATGTGGGGAAATAAAAGGTCAGTAATTCATTCAATGAATACTTGTGAATTGCTTACTATCTCAGATATTATAGGTAAATGGATATAGATAAGAATGCTCTTCTCTTTTTTGTAGCATAGACATGAATGGTTACAGAAGCAGTTGGCCATCCAGGCAAGTTGTCTGTAGTGGAACTGGACCTTCAGTTAAGACTTTAGAGAAATGGCCAAGATTCAGCTTGCTGTGTACATGTACGAACCCTCCCCCAGGAGTATTCTGTTGAAAGAAATTCTATAACTTTTATATAATAGGAGTTTATGAATAAAGCCCATATAATGATGATTTTCTTTGAAGAATGCGCATAATATTGCTTTTTTCAAAAATATTTTATTGGTGTATACATCATAATGAGGTTTAGAGTGATAATAAAAAGACTTGGTCTCTCTGAATCCCAACCTGTTTCCTCCTCCTCCTCATACATGTTAAAGTTGGTATTATTGGTAATTTGGAGGAATACTATAGCTTTTTGATTAAGGATAACTTTATAGAAATAGGGAAAAAAGTACAGAATGCATTTTCTTCCTAAGTCTTAAAAAAAAAAAACTGTCCCTTTGCTATTATTGGGGATTTCCTCTGACTCTTGGCAGATATCTACAGAATGAGTTAATACTCTCAGATGTGAACTCTTCCTACTCCACCCCGACTCTGTTCCAGCAAAATCCAGTCTTCCTTTTGAAAAAAGCATGTAAAAAAATCTTTTTTCTTGTTGATGACATAGATTTGCTCCTCAGTCTGTTCAGAGCTATGCCTCGAGATGAGAAGATCCTACTTTTATTTTTTTATTTTCAAATGCGCATTTTAGGAACCATATGCTATTCTACTTCAGCATTCATTACTTATGTGTGTGATGTATGGAGAGTTTTTTGAAGTTTATAATAAAATCCAGAGTCAAGGGCTTGCTGCTGGCCACGTTTATTGGGTCATCCTCCCTTCAGTGCTTGGCTTTTGTTCTCTCTGCATGGGGCAGCAGAGGGTGCCTGGTATGGGGCTGGACTGCTGGGCAGGACTCCAGCATTCTAATTCTGCCAATGCCACTATTTAAATCTAAGAGCCCCATACAAGTCCTCTAACCTCATTTGGCCATAGCTATCTCAGCTTTCAAGTTAAGTCCTCATTCTACAACCTCTAAACTGCCCTCTCTTCTCTAAAATTCAGATGTGGAGTACTCTATAAGTAAGATTACTTTGGGAATCGACTTGTGGCTCACTGTAGGCTGCACATGTGGTGTGGCTGTCTTGGCTCTGGTCCAGGTCTGTGACTTTCTTTCTTTAAGGATTGTACCACTTAGCTCATGTTTGTACCTCCCTACCCTTTGCCTCAAGTGCTAGACTCATGGAAGATAAAGCACAAGTGACCCTCCTGGTGAGAGAATACTAGATTACTCCTCCCATGGCTTTGGAAAAGTTCAACACATCCCACAGGGCCCACATCTGCAGGAGAAGGATCTCATTTGAAGGATAATCCATATTTGTTTTAGAATAACAAATTCTACCATTCAGGATTTATTCTTCTTAACAGGACTCTGGTACTCAAAGCTATGTATTAACAGAAATAAAGGCTGGAAGTAACTTCAGTTATTACAGAATATGAGTCCAGTATGGCCAGACTGTTCTATGAGAACTTCCCAAGATCATCCATTGGAAGTCCAGGCTGGCTCCTCTGGATTCCACAGAGCCCTATTTTAAAGCCAGTTTCAATCATCTGATCGTAGGCTCCTTAATTATTTCATTTATTTTTGTCAGTTTTTAAAAGCTATGTGGCTAGTGACCTAGATACATTTTTATGTGTGTGAATGTATATTTTTTGAAGACTAAGATGAACTTAGTCAAACTATTAACCAATTGTAGATTAAAATATATGTCTCACACAATTTTCATGGAGACCCTTTTTTTTCTTTTCTTTCTGTGCGGCAATTAAACCCATGTGCTTTGCATTATTGTAAACTCAACCACTAAGCTATAGCCCCCACCCAAGGCATTTTTGTTCTTAATGTAGTAAAATTTGAGTATGAAGCTAGTTGAACTCATTCTACTTGATACACTGTTACTATATTGATTAAAATAATAAAAATACAAAGAAATAAAGGTTAATTACAATAAAGTTTGAATTATTTTATTTCATATTCACAGGTTAAATTCTTCTTTGTGATATTTGTGCTCTGAAGTGTTGAAAGGTCCAAAAAAGTATAATTAATCTCAAATATTTGATATCACAACATTTTAATACAATACAAGCTTGATCTCTCTGTTGAAACTGATGAGAATCAAATGATACTTATATATTAGTCAGAGTTCATAGCCCCAAACCTTGAGAGGACATACAGTTCAAGATATCCCTTTCACAAATGAGAAAAGTAAAGTTAAATAACATTAAATCAATGAACACATTGAATAAAACTGGTAAGTCAAAGTCCTTCATACCTAAATATTCTTCAGTATTGTTTTTAGAAATGTCTTACAAATTTTAGAGATTTAAAATTCATTGTACATTTTTCTTTCAAAATGTAATCATGATTTTAGCTCATTAGTTATGCTGAGTTTTAGAGGTGTTTAGAAAATCTCCATTCTACACTTACCTTGGTCACATTTAAACTGCTGCCATAGTTTTGGGGTATAAAGAAAAGATTGTCTACTGCCCACTATTTAAATTCTGGAAAAGTTAATGGATATTTCTCCTTTCCTACCTTAAAAGAATTCTTATCTTTCCAAGGTACAGGACCATGAAGTCTGCTACAGCAGAGCAAATTAGTGGGTACCTGGTTTGTTAGTTTTTTCAAAGCACATTAGACCTATAAAGCTTGACTTTCCATGGTTTAATTTTTTCCTTTTTTTTCTCACACAACAAGCTTCCATAGCAAGAGAATAAGTCATATGTTATTAAAACCTTAACTGGCTGGTATTTTACTTTTTTACCCAGAAAACACAAATCAATAAATGTAACAGACAACATTCCATTTGTTAATGGGAATAAATGAATAAGCAGTGTAGAAAATAGGCTAATGTTAGAAAATGTTTAAGTCTTCATAACTTTAAATATGAATATATAAATGGACACCATCAATGTTCATAGCTTAAACCTTGATTACCTGGTCAAAATAATGCTTGGGAAGCATTTTATTGAAATTGAGCTAAATTGTCTTAAAAATTCATTGCACATGCAACACTTGAGATCTTTAGTGCAATACCCTCTGCTCATCATGGTGGGTGGTAAAGAAATATGGCATATGGGCTTCTAGAACCATAACCCTGAATACAAAGCCATCAAGTCCAAAACCTAAAATAACGCCTTGTGTTTTAAAAGAATAAAGCCATTCTCTGATCGACTTTTTTATATGTGATGAATTAGAGCAGTGCATTTGAATCTTTCCATTGATAAAATTTCTATGATCTAATCTGTGCTACAGTTTCAAGGGTTAAACTAAATTTTAAAAACTGTATTGTGCAAATTGTAACTTTGTATTTGCAACACAATCTTATGAAAACAAAGAATCTGGTTTTGTTCTTTTTTAATTCTTTTACTTTCAAGTAGGGGACAGCAAAGTTTTTCTACAAAAGATCTGACAGTGAATACATTGGGCTTTTGTAGGACATATGGTGTGTGTCATTATCAAGTCAGCTGTTTTTGCAAAAACAGGTGGTGGACTGGATTTGGCCCATGGGCCATAGTTTGCCCTTTAGAGCATGAAATTAAGAGATAGCACTGCCTGCCTTACTTCACTTCACCAGAGAGAAACTGGCAAACACTAAGCTGATGAATAAAGGTCTTACCCAGTTTTCTAAATGATCAAATTAGAGACTGGGTTTATTGATAACAGATCTCTTGCCTGCATTCATAGTCCACACATGAAGTAATGGTTGTCTATTTTTGACATAACAGCTGTGTACTATGGAAACAATTAGTGTTGTGAGTCTGATGTGGTCATTTCAGGTTGGAGAACAGAGGCATTCTCAAGAGTATGAAGCCAGTCCTGCTTTCTTGTGGCTCTCCTCGGATTAAATATGGAGAAAAACTAAGCTGGTCACAGAATAGGACCTGATTCATGGACTTTGTTTTGGCCCATTCTTGTCCTTGGGTGAAATTCTCCTTTAATTCAGGGATATGATAGATGCATCTCTTCTTGCACTTCAGATAACCCTATATAATAATGGTAGCATTGATAATTTGTAAAAAAAATTACTTAAAACATTAAATTGAGCATGCTGAGGGCAACAACTTTGTTTTAGTCCTAGCTATCACACATTGGCCAAGTCATTCAGCAATCTTGGCCTCTGTTGACCTCATCTGTTATGATCCCAAAGGCTCTTCCACCACTAACATGTCTTGATTTTATTCCCCAAGGCACCTAGAATAATGCCTGGCACACAATTTCTCAGTGACCTTTCAAAAAAAAAAAAAGGTTGGTCTACATACACATTAATCCTTTTCTTATCCCCTACTTTTGTTGGTGGGTTGAATAGTTCCTCTGCTGTTTTTTATTTAATCCTCAGTGAAGGTTTTTATGTGCATGCATCACTGCTGTAGCAACTCCTAAATAGGCTTTACTTTGGTCCTGCATTTGGGCATTTTTAAGGACATTTGCTATAACTGCAGCATTGGGTTTCTTTTGTGAATATTGCTAGGTAAAGAATCTGGAGTGATTAGTTATTTGAACATCTCAGAATTATCTCACAATGTCCACAAGATCTCTTAATTTTCTTAGACTTTGAATCAGATAGGATTTAAATAAAAGAGGAGGCTAGAAATGAGTTAGGATCATAGACTCCTAGTGTGCAGAGACTCATGATTCTGCTAGTTTAGAGGCTTAAGGTTTAGCTTATACTCTCACTGAAAAGAGTCAGCTTATGTGTGGATGGGGATTTTGGTATATTAAGGGAGATGCAAGAGATGATTAACCAGCCTCTACCCCCAAATCATCTCTGATGACTGTACTTATGGTGGTAGAACTTAGGTAAGGCAGCTTGATTTCTCTTCCTGATATCAAAATTTACTGTGACCTAAGATTACCTTCAGTCTATGCTATTCTCTCTACCTCAATAGGTATTGGTCCTAGAACTCAACCATGAGGTCTGGATAGAGTTATTAATTTAGAAGTCATCAAGATATAAATGGAAGTTCAAGAAATAAAAACGAATATAGTCACCATGAGGTTTCCAAATGAGCCCAGGGCCTCCAGGATTTACTGACCAGGTGGAGGAGTCTGAGGTTGCAGAAAGGCCAATAGGAGCAGGAGAACAGCAGGACAATGTCTGGAGTAGGCAGACGTGGCCAGCAGTAGCTGAGGCTGCCAAAAGCTCAAGTGAGATGCAGTGTCTGTCTAATGGAGCCCAGTGCAGTGGCTGCAGAGCTTACAGAGAGCCACTGCATTTGTCCAATTGACAAAGAAGCTATTTGATTTGAGAACGGGCTGAAGGGTGAAGGAAATAGAAACAGCAAGTAAGGGCAAAGTGGAAAAGTTTATCCTGGGAAGGAGAGGAGAAGAAAGAGGAGAAGAAAGGAGAGAGAGGAGAGGAGAGGAGAGGAGAGGAGAGGAGAGGAGAGGAGAGGAGAGGAGAGGAGAGGAGAGGAGAGGAGAGAAGGAACTGGAAGAGAGCACGAGGTCAGCTGAGGACAAGATTTTGTTGCTGTTTTGTTTTTGAGGGAGATGAGAGAGATTTGAGCAGTTTTAACTGTTGAAGATCAAGAATAAGTTGAAAAGAGACTGATTGACTAGTGTGATGTTCTTGACAAAAATGAGAATGAATAAAATGTAGAGTCTAGCTAAAGGGTTTCTAGATGGTTCTTGTTACGCAGAAGAGAGGAAGGGGTGGGTGCTGGTACAGACAGGTTTGTATGTTTACAATGAGAATTTGAGGGGTCTTATCTATTGACTTCCACTCTCCTGTGGAGGGACAGGCTGCTGAGTGAGGAGACAGGTCTCAGAGGAAAGGGCTAAAGGTTTGACATTGTGATGAGAAAAGAGAAGAGTAACCTGTCCAGAGGAATGAAGACTAACTTGAGGCTGGTGATGTTTTATGCAGTAGCCCAGTGTCCCTGTCATGATGCCCCAGGTGCCACTTTTGCTATCACTCTCAATCTCACCATTTCCTACAGAGAATTCTCACTTTTGGTAATGTATGTGATCTGCATCTGAGCCCTGAGAGAGAGAGCATGTCTTGCTCATCTTCTGTTTTTTATTAACACAGGTAACTTCTTACTCTAAGATGGACTCTGATTCAAAATTGAAATTCATGCCAGACATGGTGGTATACACTTCTAATCCACTACTTAGGAGGCTGAGTCAGGGGATTGCTGGTCTGAAACTAGCCTCTGCAATTTAGTGAGGCTCTCAGCAACTTAGTAAGACACTGTTTCAGAATTATAAGTAAATAAGTATACAAAGGGCGGGGATGTAGATTGAAGGTAGAATTATCCTGACTTTAGTCCCCAATACCAAGAAAAAATAAAATTGAGGTGGGCTGATGGACAGTAGGGTTGGGTATATTGGGTTGGATAACACTTTGGAGTACCTGAGCTGGCCCCATGGCCCTAGATAATTCCTTTGTTCGTCCTGTGGGGACTGCCTTTGCTAAGCATTACTTTTAATAAAGCACATCTTTGAGTCGCCTGGTATAGAGACACTGAATTAGTTTTCTGTTGCTACCAAAACAGAAGGCCACACACTTAGCAGTTATGAACAACACAAGCTGTACAGTTTTAGACTAGTTTCTCCTTTCCAATTTTAGAAGGCTGGAATAAGGGTGTCAGCAGGTGTGGGCTCTTACTTGGAGGCTCAGGAAGGAGAAGCCACTTCTAGGCTCATTGAAATCCTTTACAGAATTATGTTCCTTCTGATTATAAGACTGCAGACACCATTTTCTGGCTCAGAGTCATTCTCAGCTTTTAGGGGCCACACACATTGCTTGTCATGTGACCCCCTCCCTTCTTCAGAATCAGCAAACCCTGGTAGAGTTCTTCATGTGTTGAATCTCTTTGACCTCTACTTCTAACGTATAGCTTTGTCTTCCAGGCAGAGTTCTCTCCTCTTAAAGAAGTTGTGTAATTAGACTGGGACTGCACAGGTGATCCACAAATTCTTCCGATGTTAAGAATCATAATCTTAATTACCTCTTTATAACTCCTTTTATCATTTAACACATATTTTTCTTCAGGATGTAATGTGTCTTTTTGCTGTGAGTGTGTTTCTTTTCTTTTTTCTTTCCAGGTTTTTAAAAGTCTTTTTGTCTTCAGCAGTTTCAAAATGGTCATGTCTAGCTGCTGTTGCTGCTGTTTGTATTTATTCAGTTTGGTATTAGCTGAGCTTCTTGGATTTGTGGTTTGGCATCTACTATTGTCTTAGAAAGATTCTTCAACTAATTATTTCTTCTCAAGTTTCTTCGGTGCAATTCTTCTTCTGAGTTTCCAGTTACATGTGGATTGAACGAGGCCATATTGATCCTCTTTGACGCTCTGTGCCATGTTTTTCATTTCTGATATTTTAACTATTTTAACTTGATCCTACCTTACACTTCTCACTTCTAGAATTATGATTTGATCATAATACTTTTGAGGCTTTCCATGAGAACCTTAAATATATTTATCATGATTATTTTAATTTCCCTGTGTGTTAGTTCCAACATCTATGCCATATAAACTCTAGTTTTATTGATTACTTTGTCCCTTGACAAGTTGTTTTTTCTTTCTTCTTTGTAATCTTATAATCTTTATTTGAAAGCTGACTTCTTGTGGAAAACAATAGAGTCAGGGAAAAATAGCATCATCTTTGTTAGGCCTTTAGTGTGGTGGTCTGAGATAACTGGGTCATTGGTTGAGCTGGGATTGTGGTTTGCTGTTGTCATGGTCACCCTGTGTACCACATGATTCTCTAGCATTACCTTGTAAAGTCAGGACTTATTCATTGGAGGTTATTGCTCCATGCATTTTCTACCATAAACGTTTGCTTTTCCCTTTGAGCCTCTATCTTGAAGGTTTCTCTTAATGCCGGCCCGGGCAGAAGGCTGACATTACTTTTCATTCAGTGGGTGTTAGCCTGTTGGTGGGGTCTCCTCTGCTGCTTTGATTCAGCCTCAATCTGAAGCAGACACCAAGCCCTGGGTCTTAGCAGTGAGATCTTCCCATAGATCCTGCCTCACTCCCAGTGGAGGATGTTTAGTGAGATGGGTCCAGGAGGTATTCCTGCCCTTTCCCTGGGGATAGAACACATTTTCCTGTCCCCTTCTACTAGATGCAATGGATGTTCACCTGTGCTCTGAGGCAACCATGTTGTCATCATTATCCTGTGGGGCTGGCTTTGTGGTCTGTAGTAAAGGTCAGTGAGGTTTGTGGTGGTGCTTACTTTGCCCACCCCAGGCGTGCACTCCAAGAGAGCCTTTCTTGGGTTCTCTTGCTATATCCAGTCTTCCCTGTAACTATGAAGTTCATATAAAAAACCCATAAAAGTGGGTACAAATTCCCCTGTGTCCTTGGCACCCAGGAATTCTGTGTTATATTGGTGGTCCACACATGGCCTTTAGGAATTCACTGAAATTTACAATCTTTATAACTAGCTTCTGTGGCATCCAGTAGCCTTTCTCTTTGGATGTGCTTGTCTTAGATTTCAGGTCTCTCTGCATCAGTTTTTTTTAATGAAAGTTATAAAAAATTAATAGTAAAATAGAAATGAGTAAACCCTAAAGGTCAAATGGAACATCTTATAATTCACTTTGATTTTTAAAACAATTTTTATTGGTGCATTGTAGTCATACATTGTAATGGAGTACAAGATGGTGTAGGCATACATGCACACATTATCCAATTAGCCCTTACCCAATTCCTGCCCCATTCCCTCCCCCTCCTTCCTTCTCATGTTTGGCTTAGTGATTGACTTTTATATGTTTGTTAATGTACATCATAAACATTAGAGAATTTCTTTCTTCCTCCTTCACATCCTCTCAGGTCATCTTATTTGTTCATCTATAATATCTCCTTCTTTGTCTAGAGTTCCTCCTATGACCCATTTTCTCCCTAGCTTTGCCATATTAGGGAGAACATCCAATTTCTTATTATTTTGTGACTGACTACTCTCATTTAGCATAATGTTATCCATTTCCATCCATTTCCCTGTAAATGACATAATTGTGTTTTTCTTTATGGCTGATTAAAATTCCATTTGGCCAGGCATGGTGGTGCATGCTTGTAATCCCCGCTCTTGGAAGGCAGAGACAGGAGGATCATGCAGGTTCAAAGCCAGTCATGCTGGCTTAAGAGACCCTGTTTCAAAAATAAAAAGTATAAAAAATAGGTCTGGGAGTGTAGCCTGAAGGCAGAAGGGCTTCCAGGAACCCCAGTACCATCATAAAATAAAATAAAATAAAATAAAATAAAATAAAATAAAATAAAATTCCATTTTGTATAGATTTCATAGTTTTGTAATCCATTCATCTGTTGATGGACATCTTGGCTGGTTCTATAGTTTGGCTATAGTAAATTGCCCATTTTTTATTGTTTTTTTTTTCCTTAGTGCTGAGTTTCTTGAGTTCCCTGTATATTCTACATATTAGTCCTCTATTGGAGAGTACTTGGCAAAAATTTTCTCTCATTCTGTTGGCTCTTGGTGGAGGTTCTTGATAGTTTCCTTTGCTGTACAGAAGCTCTTCAGTTTAATGCAATTCCATGTATTGATTCATCTTTTAGTTTCTTGTGCCTTTGGAGTCTTGTTTAGAAAGTTTTTACCTGTGCCTATGTGTTGCAGCGTTGGACCTAGGCCTTCTAAGGAACCTCAAGGATTTTGATCTAATTTCCAAGTCTTTGATCCATTATGAATTGACTCTTGTGCAGGGTGAGAAAGTGGAATTTATGCTCATGTTCCTGCATATGGTTATCCAGTTTTGCCAACACCTTTTGTTGAACAGGCCATCTTTTTTCCAGTGTATGTTTTTGGGCCCTTTGTCAAAAATCAATTGGCTATAAGGGTGCAGATTTGTTTCTAAGTCTTCTATTCTGCTCCATTGATCTATGTATCTGTTTTTGTGCCAGTACCATGCTGTTTTTATTACTATGGCTTTGTAGTATTTAAAGTCAGGTATTGTGATTCCTTTTGCACGGTTTTTGTTGCTGAGAACTACTTTGGCTATTCTGGTTCTTTTGTTGTTCCAAATGAACTTAAGGACTGATTTTCTATGTCTGCGAGGAATGACCTTGGTAATTTAATGGGTATTCTGTTGGCTCTGTAGATCACTTTTGGAAGT
The DNA here is from genome assembly GCF_963383645.1 of Muscardinus avellanarius. Taxonomy (NCBI): domain Eukaryota; kingdom Metazoa; phylum Chordata; class Mammalia; order Rodentia; family Gliridae; genus Muscardinus; species Muscardinus avellanarius. Next base: position 50,682,849 of record NC_137790.1, on the reverse strand, counting down.
ATGGCCATTTTGAAGATATTTATTCTGCCTATCCATGAACATGGAAGATCTTTACATATTATAAGACCTTCTTCAATTTCTTTTTTCAATGTTTCATAATTTTCTTTGTAGAGGTCTTTTACCTACTTAGTTAATTCCTAAGAATTTTATTTTTTGTAGGATATCCTGAGTGAAAGTGTTTTCTGTATTTCTCTTTCAGTGGATTCATGGTTGGCATACAGAAAAGCTTCCACTTTTTTAAGATTGATTTTGTATCCAGACACTATGCTGAATTTGTTGATCAGTTCTATAAGCCTTTTAGTTGAGTTTGTTGGTTCTCCTAAGTATAGTATTATGTGATCTGCAAATAGTGGAAGTTTGAGTTCTTCTTTTCCTATTCATATTGCTTTGATTTCATTTTCTTACCTTATTGTTCTGGATAAAGTCTCAAGTACTATATTGAAAAGAAGTGGTGATAATGGACATCCTTTTCTTGTTCTTGTTTTTAGGGGAAATTCTTGCAGTGTTTCCCCATTTAATATGTTGGCTATGGGTCTATTGTAGACTTCCTTTATAATGTTGAGGTATGTTCCTTCCATTCTGATTCTCTGCAGTGCTTTTAGCATAAATGTATGTTGGATTTTGTCAAATGCTTTTTCAGCATCTATTCAAATGATCATGTGATTTTTGTCTCTGGTTCTGTTTATGTGATTAATTACATGTATTATTTTTGTATGTTGAACCAGCATTGCATCCTTGGGGTGAACCCTACTTGGTCATGGTGTATGATTTTCTTGATGTGGTTTTGAATGCATGTTGCTAGTATTTTGTTTAAAGGTTTTGCATCCAAGTTCATCAATGATATAGGCCTCTAGTTTTCCTTCCTTGAACTGTCTTTAATGGGTTTTGGTATTAATGTGATGTTGGCTTCATAGAATGTATTTGGGAGAGCCTTATTACTTTCTATTTCATGAAATAGATTGAGGAGTATTGGGATTAGCTCTTCTATAAAAGTTTTATATAAAATTCATTTGGGAAACCATCTGGTCCTGGGCTTTTCTTTGTTGGTAGTCTCTTTATTGCTATTTCAATCCCTTTGACTGCTATTGGTTGGTTTAAATTTTCTATATCTTGACTCAGTTTAAGGGTTGTATTTATCTACAAAATTGTCAATTTATTCCAGATTTTCCATTTTGTTGGAGTATAGTTTTTCAAAATAGTTTCTAATAATCTTCTGGATTTTTTACACTGTCAGTAGTAATCTCTCCTTTTTCATCTCTCATCTTCATAATTTTGTTTGATTCTATTTTTTGGTTAAGTTGACTACTGGCTTATCTGTCTTGTAAATTTTTTTTGAGAAACCAGCTTTTGATTTTGTTGATTTTCTGTATTATTTATTTATTCTCTACTTTGTTGATTTCTGCTCTGATTTTTATAATTTCCTGTCTTCTACTGGCTTTGGTGTTAGACTGTTCCTGTTTTTCAAGGGCTTTACGGTATGTCATTAGGTTATTAATTTGGTGATTTTCTGTTCTTCTTATGTGGATACTCAGTGCTATGAATTTTCCCCTTAATAGTGCCTTCTAAGTGTCCCAGAGGTTTTGATAAATTGTATCACTATTTTCATTTGTTTCTAGAAATTTCTTAATTTCACCCCTTATTTTTTATGACCCATTCTTCATTCAGCAGTGTGGTGTTCAGTGTCCACATTTTATGTGGTTTTTCTGAGTCTTATTATAGTTGATTTCCAATTTCATTCCATTATGGTCTGAAAAGACACAGAGAAGTATGTCACATTTTTTTTAATTTGCTAGTGCTCACATTGTGGCCCAAGATATGTTCAGTTTTGAAGAAAGTTCTGTGAGCAGCTGAGAAAATGTTAACTCTGCTGTAGTTGAGTGGAATACTCTATATGTGTCTAATAGGTCCATTTGGTTGATGGTGTTCTTTAGGTCTGAGGCATCTTTACTGACTTTTTGTTTAGAAGATCAGTCTAACAGTGTGCGAGGGGTGTTGAAGTCTCCCAATATTATTATATTGGAACTTATGTGTGATTTAATGCTGCAAAGAGTTTATTTTATGAAAGTAGCTGCACCTATGATTGGGTCATAAATGTTTAGTATCGTTATTTTCTCTTGCTGGATTCTTCCTTTTCTCATTAAAAAATGACCTGCTTTGTCTTTTCTAATAAGCTTGGGCTTGAAATCTAACTTATCTGTTATCATACTTGCTACTCCTGCTACTCTCCATGTGGTCTAATTGATTGTTTATAGTTTTAATTGATTCCTTCACTTCAATGATTGCATCCTTTATTTCTTTCATACTCTCTCTAAGTTCTTTTTGGAAGTCCTGTATTATTTACAGTTACATTCCTGATTTGATCTTTTGGAGATCTTTGCAGTTCTGTGTTGTCAGGTTCTCTTATTGTGGTGTTGTGGGAGCTCATTACTTTCTGTTATTCCTCCTTCTCATGATTTTTGAATTTTGTATCTGTTGTTTTGATAACTTTTTCTCAGTCTCTAGGTGTCAGCTAGCATATCCAAGGACAAGTTTTGTTGTATTCAACAGTAATGCTTGAATGAAGAGGGAAGTAAAGTCATAAATGCAAGAATAAGGTAAAGGCACTGGTATAATTAAATATAATGAGAGTATGAATATGGTAAGCTAGTATATAGAAGAGATTAGAGATAGTGAATATGTAGTACTATTCTAGTAACCAATGTAGGGTTTTTAGTATAGTGATATGAAGTGGACTTAATACAAGACAAAGAAGAGAAATGAAAAGAGATATAAAAGAAAAGGGATAGGGAGAAGAGAGTAGGTATGTACAAGGGAAGAGCTTGGGAGAGGGGTTGGAAATAGAGCAAAGAAATAAGCATATACACTCACACTTACACACACAAAAAAACAAGAAACAAAAACCAAAACAACAACAAACTAATGCAACCCTACAAATATATGAATATTCAGCTGACTGGGCCTCTGCAGTCTCTCTCTGGGCAGACACTGAGTACCACTGGCACTTTTCCTGCTGCAAGTCTGGTTCTCTGAGTCTTTCAGTCTATAAAGGTGGCCAGTATCACTAGAGATGGATCTAGTGTTAAGCATTAGTCACCCTCCACACTTTCCACAAATGTGGAGTTAGGTTTTTCCCTGCCTCTGTAGATGATTGATGCCTCTGAGACCAAACTCAATGTAAAGCTAGGGCTGAGCTTGTCTGACTTCTCCTCAGTCACCACAATTGGGTGGTTTATGGTTATCCCAGAGATCCTACTAGTTGGATCTAGTATTAAATATAGTTCTCCCTCCATACTTTCCACTGATGCAGAGTCTGAGTCTGTCTGAGCCTCTGCATGTCCAACAACAGACTCCATCCCTGCCTTTGCCAGGTAGAACTGCAACGTCTCAGACCCAGGGAGTTTATGGCAGGTATGTGAGTCCCTGGAGGCACTGCACTGGGCATTCTTCTATGGGGAAAGCAGCTTCACTTACAGACAGCAACACTTACAGTGTTGAACAGTGGTCTGGATCTCTGGAGGGCATGGCAAGCTCTGCCGCCACTGCTGTAAGTTGTAGCCTGTATTTGTGCAGGAGAAACTTATGGCTTATGATTCAATGATCTGTAGCTGCTTACTTCAAGTCCTTGGTTGTTTTCTTGTTTGCCTCTGGAGTCAGTTGCAGTGAGGCAAGATGGTGCCACCGTGGCCACAAGGCTGGCAGGTTTCTCTTTTGGTGTCGTTGAAATGCTGCTCTGGATCTCTGGAGGGCGTGCTGAGCTCAGCTGCCACTGCTAGAAGTTGTAGCCATTGTTCTCACAGAAGGAAATGATGGCTTACACTTCTGATATCTGCAGCTTCTTACTTTAGGTCCTTGGTTGTTTTCCTGTTCATCTCTGGAGTCGGGTGCAGTGATGCATCAATTTTTTTTAATCAATTACAGAAACATTGAAAATTTAGGATTATCTGATGGTATGTCATTGTTATAAAGCTGGGAATAATGTCTGTGCCACCTTGTTATGCCCTAAATGGAAACTATATGTTCTTGTTTTAGAGTTTTGGAACACTTTTATATCATATTTCTATTTTAGAACTGTAGGTATGTATTACTCCTTTCATTAGTTACATTTATATATTTATTTATCTCTATATATGTATCTATGTATATTCATATGCACATATACGTATCTCCATATTTATCTGTCCTCAATGTATATTCTTCTTAATGAAGTGAGACTGCAGAGAAAGTGGCTGTTATAGCTGTTGTTCTTTTCCATACTATCTCTCTCCAGCCTCATGTTTCCTGACTTGGACTAATTTTAAGGGAGATTCCATATATAATACTAATCATCTATGCTGAGTTCCCACATGATTTCCCTGCATCATGAGTTGAGCTGTGAGCACAGGGCCCAGGATCAGAGTTATGGTTTGATTCTCCCTTGGAAAGTAGTTTACTCTCTCTGGGCGTCAGTCTCATTTGTCCGTTTTCCCTCCTTCCTCACTGGCTGCTCTTCAGCCTCCTTTGCTGATGGAGTGTCTCAAGTCTGAGTCCTTGGATCTCTTCTCTCATCTGTTCCCTTGATGATCTCATCTGGTCGCATGATTTAAAAACCATCTAAACACTAACAAGTTGAAAAGTTCTAACTTCGGCCCTGACCACTCCCCTCCACTTCAGGCCCATTTAGTAAACTTACTACTTAATATCTCTTCTTGGCTTCCTAACAGATGCCTGGAATTTAGCATGTTCCAAACTAGGATCCTGAGTATATTCTGTTTCCAACTTTCTTCTACTCCAGTCTTTCCCATATCACTGACAGACAGCTCCCCCTTCTTTATTCACTCAATTTAAAAACACTGAAGAGGTCTATAGCCCCTTTTCCCTCATTTATCTCATACCACAAATCTTTTCAGCTCTACTTTCACAGTTCAGCCAGAATTGGAGGACTTCAATTTTTTATATTCACATTTTCTCTCACCTTGATGCAAAGTATAATTATCTCTTAATTAAAATATTTTCACAGTTCTCTAAATGTTTCCCTGTTTTTGCCCTTCAGAATATTCTCAACACAACACTCAGAGTGACCCTGTTAGATTACAAATCAGATCAATCCTCTGCTCAAAAAGTATTCACTTATAATGTATTATTAAAACTATTATCATCATTATTATTTAATTATAATTAATTTCAATTAATAGGTACATTAGTTTGACTTCAGATATTTGTTAGGTATGCTACAAATATTTACAGTAGAAAACTGAAACCAACATGGATCTTGCTAAAGACAACTGTGGATGTGCTTTTGTAATCCTTATTCACTTTAAACCATGACCTTTGGAAACCCCACTATCTGCTTGAGAATGATAAAGAAAGTATCTTAGTGTTATGATGACCAATTTTAACTTTGTAGGCTCTCTGAGAAGATCTTTGGTGTATCTTTTTGGAGGGGAGAGTGCTTAGGATTAAACCCAGCGCCCCTGAGCCACATTCCTAGACCTTACTTTCTCAATAGACTTAACCAAGTCTGTGCTTTGTGCTTTCTTGAATTCCTTATAAGTTTCAATGGGTACTTGGCCAAGTAAATAGTTGGTTATATTACTTGTTAAGGTATAAACATAGGATGGGTTGAAAATTTACATTCTTCACCAATTCTCAGATGATTCCGGTGTTAATACTAAAATAGCAAAATTTTCTATTCAAATGGCTTTTTTTTTTTACAGTGCTGGGGATTGAACCTAGGCAAACACTTTACAAATGGTCTACATCCCCAGACCTAAATGACCATTCTAAAAAAGGAGATAAATGTATCCAAATATGTTGAAAAGTTGTCCAAGCCCTCAGTTCTAAAAGTCTTTTTAAAACCACTTTATCAATTTTCCCTGTGATTAAAGAATCCCAAATTAAATATTAGGTCACTGACTATGGTTGAATATGATTTCTCTTTTCTCACCAAATAAGATTTGGGATAGTGAGTGAATTCAAAGTGAAGTAGAGGTGAATGGTAGCATTTCTCTAAAAGCATAGAATTCTAATTAGAAGATATATTTGAAGTGGGAAATATAATATTGTCAGGATAATGTAAGATACAAGCAGAGAACAGCTTAATTAAAAAAATATTACGAAGAAAAGAAACACAAAAATCAAACATCTAATATGAAAATCCAGTATCACTTGCAGGGAAAAATGTTTGCACAATGAACATGTTGCTAAGAGAGTCTGGGTGAGCACAGTCATTCTTGACAGTAAAGTTTGTGGTCATTGTTGTAAATGTCCACCCATTTTCAAGGAAGGAGAGCTTCCAGGGCCAGCTGCATGCCATGCCCTGAGAATGCTATTTTGACAATTGTCTGGCATGATTTGAGTGTAGTACTCAAGCCTCTGTTCAAGACAGGGCTCTGTTTCCTTTTGGGGACAAATCTATTGCTTTCTGGCCATACAACAAGCCCCTGGTTCTAGAAATATGCAGCTAATATGCTCAACATCAAAACCAGTTTCTGCCTTACAACATAGGAGCAAGTGTGGTCCTGAAGGGGAAGCATGATCTTATGAAGGGGTGTGTCTTGGTTTCTCTGCCCAATATCTTGCCAGCTGAGCTTTACAATCCTGTAAAAAATTAAAGGAATGAAAAACACATTTGCTTTTGCCCTGGGCTGTGTTAAAATGTGCCATTTCTGTAGTTAATGAGATCTATGGTGAGGCATTTTCCATGTGTGCTTTCTTGTCTTGCATATTTATCTGACAGTTGTTCTTGTGCTTCAAATGAGGCCCAAATTTGTGGAGGAAAGGGGTTTGCCACATCAGAAATACTGATGCAGCTATTACTTCCTTGTCACCCAAACAGGTAAAATTTTTGTGTTAAGATTCTACATTAAGATCATCTATATACAATGCAGAGGTCTATGGCCCTTTTGGATATTGTTTTATCTCATTCCATGTGTTTTTGAAGGGAGTGGCTGAAACAAATTGTAAAGGAGTGCAATTCCTTAAACAGAACTAATTTATTGCTACTTCATTTGTGGAAATGCATTGTAACAGAGAGAGAGATGGAAAAAGGGATAAGGAATGAAGAAGAGACTGCCAGGGAATAGCCATTCTAAAAATAAATATAAGGAAGAGAATTTAGGGAAAGTATGTAAGTAAAAATAATCCTTAAAATGATTAGAAGTGATTCTGTGACTAATGGCTAGTCAGTGAAATTCTCTCCAAGGGATAACTCCAAAATTGCATGATTCCCAGACCTCTTAATGCTTTTGATTATTTTGCCAAATATCTAGAGTTGTTGCTTTTTTTGGTCTGAAGCTACTATTTCCTGTTTGTATTGTTGATTGCAAGTTTTGGTTATTATGCCACATTAGCAAATACATCTTTCAGATGATCACTGAATTATTTCTGAAAGACAAATATCTCATGTGTATTCCTGTTCGAGAGGAAAATGTTCTGATGACCAGTAGAAATTTGGTGCCTAGGATCATTGCACCCTTTGTTAATCAAACTAGAGTTTAGGAGAGAGAAAGAAACTCTGCATTCTAAGGGTTAATCCACAGTCTGTCCCCGCTGTGTCTGTCCAGTGTCATTATGAGAGGGAGAGAGAACAGATACAATTATTTTCAAATCCCGTCCAACTCTGAGATTCCAAGTATCTATAAACATGATTATTTCAATTCAGTCAAAATGACCTACTTGCTTTTTGTAACTCTCTTGCAACTTTGCAGTTCCACATGGGCTTCTGTGTCTACCATTTTTTTTGGCTGTGATGCTCTTCCAAAGTAACCTTTTTATTTGACTCTTACTTCCAAAGCTAAGGTGAAGTCCCATATTTCCTATAAAGATTTCTGTGCAGAATGCCTTTGTTCCCTGTGATTCCAATAAATCCCAAGCATTACTTTGTATAATAACAGTCTTTCCAACTTTCTAGAAATATCCTCGTGGAAAAAACTACTATTGCTTCCTCTGAGAAGTGTTCCTAAAAGTATCATATGTCTTTCATGCCTCAGAAAAATAATTTTTCCTTTGTAAATCTTACCCTTTGTAATATTCCTTATCCTGTGTTAGAATCGACTCTTAGAGATCAGTGTCTCATACCAACAGGATGTGAAGATGAAAAGTTTCTTATTTATTTTTGCATGCACATGATTTTGTCTGTGCCTATCACATTATTTTGTCAGAATATATATTTTTCCCATTTATGACTGTTGCTTTATTTTGAGGTTTATGCTGTGAACATTAGGAAGTCATCTACTGTTTTAATCTGGCTTCAGGATGAAGAGGAAAGAGGTCACAGCAAAGTAGTATTGTGCAATGACTAACCTGGAAATTGTGGGAAGGATAGATTGGAAAGATAATGAATTTGATGACTGTAGAAATAAGTAAGACTAGCTGGCCCTTTCAGGCCCAGGCCCAGCCCTCAGATATTACACAGGCACAGAAGACATCAGAGTTTGGGTCCCAGAGATATGTTTTTTTCTGAAAAGGGATGAGGCCATCTTAAATGGAGAATTGAGAAAAGTATATGTGATGAGTGAAACAAATCAAAGATGGTATTCAGAGGATGCAGAGTGAAGTTTTAAAAGTGGAAAGGGAGAGACAAAGGCAGGGATGGGGGTAGGAAGAGAACAAGTAAGCAGCTTGGGAGATAGAAGACATTTTATAGAATTAAAATGAAAGATAGTATAGAACGTGTATCTCGACTTTGTAGGGAAGAAACCAACAATTCAAGGTTGAGATGGTTCTGTCTTGATATCCCTAAAGTTTACCATCAGACTTTGCTCATAGTCCTGCCCCTAATTTTTTAAAATTATAAAACATCTATTTTTCTTTTAATTAAAATATAAATAATATACATACATGTTATTATATCTAATCATGTATTCTATAGTATTTTATACCAAATTACAAATAGGGTGTTTAAATTTTTTCTAGTATGTATATACATATACAAAATTTATTATTTTAATAGATAAAATTGTATATATTTGCAGGATAAACATTATATTTTAAATATGTACACACTGAAGAATAGCCTAAATCAAGCTAATTAACTGTTTTACTACCTTACATACTTAACCATTTTTGTGGAAAGAAAACTAAACTCTACTCAGCAATCTGGAGGTCATAATCCCTTGTTAAAAACTATACTCACCATGTTGTATAACTAAACTTTTGAACTTTTAAAATAAAGTTTTTAAATGGATCAGACTAGAGGAGGGGCGCAGATTTGGTCATAGTTTAAGGTACTATTTGGAGATAAGAGATTAAATGCCTTTTATTTTCAGAGGCCAGCATAAGAATAGGAAGATCAGGGACTTTTTTCAAAAGTAATATATACAAATGAGATGATAGAAATAATAAGCAGTGATCTTATTTTAAAAGGCTAAGAAAGATGGCAAAATAGGAATTTCAGAGAAACAATGATTCATTTACAATCCGTTGCAAATAATTTGATGTGATGAAATGATAAGAAATCATAATTCAGGGATTCTCTTCTGTTATAACAGAATTACTTGGATGATCTTCACTGGAGTAGGCAAAGTTAAGGAGGGAAAAGAGAAAAGAGACGGAGTCACTTTTTTTTCTCAAAAGTTTAGCTTTTCAGAAGAGAATCACTGTTCCAGAGACCCAGGATGATAGTGAAGCTAAGTGACTAGCATCTTCACATTTGGACTTCTCCATTTAGATGCTAATTTTATAGCAAAGCACGAAAGTTTCTGCAAGGGAGACACAGTGCCTAGTGATGTAGCAGATCATGGGAAGAAGAGAAGTAAAGTAGTCTTCAAGGAAGACAGTGATGGCTAGGTCTTGGCTTCATCAATAAAAGTGTCTGTAGTTAAAGAAGACTAGAGGACTGGAGCTGAATATAAAGAAATAGAAATGCAAACTTTAGTCAGCTAAGCTACTTACTAGGTAACAACTAAGTTACAATTGAGGCCTTGAGTTTTGTGAAGGAGCAAAAGTTTGAACCCTAGTAAATTTCCAAGTTGTGAGGACCAGAGGAGGAAGAGAAGTAAGGGGAAGAGATGGAGACCTTATAGCACAACAAGAAGTAGCATGGAGTTGTTCACGGAGTAAAATCGAGGTATTTACATGTAGGAATATGAATGGATCTGCATCAACTTGTCTCAGATACTTCTAGAATTTTTTAAAAATTTATATTGGTGCATTGTAGTCATACATCTTCATGAAGTACAAAATGGTAGAGGCATACATGCACACATCACTCATTTACCCCTTACCCAATTCCCACCCCACTCTCTCCCTCTGTCCTCCTTCTCATGTTTGGCTTAGTGATTAACTTTGAATGCTTGTTATGTACACCATGTACATTAGGGAATTCTCTCCCTCCCAACCCCCTCAGTTAGGTCGCCTTATTTGCTCATCTATAGTTTCTCCTTTTTCGTCTAGAGTTCCTCCTATGACGCATTTCTCCCTTGCTTCCACACAATAGGAAGAGCATCCGATTTATTTCATTTTGACTAATTAATCTCACTTAACATAAGCTACCAAAATTAGTTTAATATTAGTGTGAAAAATAATATATTTCTAATTCCTCTTCTGTGAACAATTATTGATAAAAATTAGTCCATAATCATTCTTTATAGAGGGCTTGAGTGTATCCTCAGATTTGAAGTTGAATTTAATATGCTACGATTAGAATCATAGTCTCTCTGGCCATGCTGCTTCAGATCCAAGAAATTGGACTTTACTATCAAAGACTGATATCAGATGTTTGGGATAGAAGGGACCCTGTAGAGATACAGTTCATGTATTTTTATGGTTAGAACCCCTAGAAATGATTTCCCACTGAGAAGAAAGACTTCTTCATGGTAGTATAAAATAGTATCAGATGTTTGTACTTTTTTATTACTTCTAAGTTAGATAGTGAATGAGTGATTGACCAGCAAGAAGTTTTGATAGCTTATACCTTACATAATGTTTTGTAGAATAAATTATCAAAGACATCCGCACCCCAAAACCCATTCTTACTTTTTCTTAAGCTGACATTTCCATCCTCCTGTTCTCTGGATGCATCTTTCTTGATGTCCAAGGCCCAGCTTTGATGCTATTTCAGACCTGCCCAGTCAGTGATTCTCTGAATGGCCTCATCATGAAGCTCACTCCTCTGTGTAGATTTTTTTTTTTAGTACAAGTAATAACAACAATTTCTTTGAGGAAATTCATTGTTTATTTTAGCATAAATCCCCATCAAGCCAAATATTTCCCATTTGAGGAAGATGTAGTAGGTTTGTTCGTCGCGGTAGGTTTGTGCATTCATTCAAAACATATTTACTATCCTATATTATATCCTATATCCTAGTGCCTTCATCTGGCTTTCAATCTACATATCTTACAATTAGCATCTATATTTATAGAATGAACTTTTGTTCGAAATTGTGAAAGAACTTAGAGTACACTCAACTCAAAAAGAATCTATGAATGAAGTCATAGCAATGATAACTATCAATGAGCTGTACAATTTAGAAACTTTTTCACAAACCATTTAATATTTTCAGAAACTCTAAAAGGGTATCTAGGATTAAGTATATTTTAGAAAAGAGAAAATGATATTCAGACAGTAAGTAAATAATTCATACAATACTGTGTGTGTATGTGTGTGTGTGTGTGTGTGTGTGTGTGTGTGTGTGTGTGTGTGATAATGGGGATTGAACCCAATAGTCTATCTCTGAACTATACCTCTCCCCCTTTTTAAAACAGGGTCTAAGTTTCTGAGGATCTCTCTAAGATGTCAGATGAATCTATGATCATCCTGTTTTGGTCTCTCAAGTACTGAGATTAGAGGCCTGTGCCACCATCCCCAGGCACAATTATGGGTTTGAGACTTGGACACAAGCCTTTTGGCTTTGAATACCATTTCCTGTCACATTTCCAAAGTGTCCTTCCTCTTTAAAGCATGGCTTTTTATAGGGTCAGATGAAGAATATCAACAACACAGAAGTATTGATACTGCCATAGATGAAAAAGTTAGCCATAATCTCACAGGCAGTATAATGACTTTATTCACTGGTCGTATAAATTAACTATGACAGCTCTCAAATGTGATGAAAACCTAGGCACAGTCTTTATAAGATCAATACCATATCCCTAAAATTAGTACCAGATTTTACCAAAACAAATTAACTGTGAAATTTGGAGATGATTGTTAAACTTTGCTAGCTCACTGATATAAAATAGGGTCAGATTGTCTACTATCAGAGAAAGATTCCCATGAATTAATTAAAAGATAGTACAGTCATTCAAAATAAGAATATGGAGGTATATTTATGTTAAAGAGAAATAGTTTATAAAACAGCACTTAGAATATATTCCTGTCTTTAAACTATAATACCCAGGAAAAATGTCTAGAAGGATGTATTAAATAATTTTTATGAAAGATTTCTCTACATCTTAGATAATGGGTAACTAAAACATTTTTTCTACAATTCTTAAAAATTTTTATTAAGATAAATGTGGATTACTTGTGTAAATATTTAATTGGAAACTCAATGCAGATCTTATTATTTGTATATGGGGAGGCAAATGAAAATGTGCTACCAGCCTGTGGTGGACAGAAAAGTGAAGTTACTTGGTGAAGACAGAGTCTGGTGATTTGGCAGTAACCAAATTCTCAGGTGGCTCAGGCCAAGAGAGTTAATTAAACACCGACTGCTTCATTTCCATTGAGCTTTTGTCTAAGAATAAAATTAACAACACTGATTTTTAATAACTCGTTCTGTTTGCAGAGGGGACCTGTATTACTTGAAATCCATTTCAACTGTCACCCATTAATAAAATATATTTGGTGTGCTTCATTTAAAAACAACATATTAGCCGGGCATGGTGGCTCACTCTTGTAATCCCAGCATTCGGGAGGCTGAGACCAGAGGATCGCGGTTCTCGGACAGCCTCAGCTACTTAGTGAGGCCCTCTGCAACTCAGTGAGACCCGGTTTCAACATAAAGAATAAAAAGTAGGGCAGAGGGTGAAGCTCGGAGGTTGAATGCCCCTGGGTTCCACCCCCAGACCCACATATTTGCCAAACATGGTGGTGCACGCTTGTAATCCCCATGCTTGGGAGGCGGAGACAGGAGGATTGTGCAGGTTCGAAGCCAGCCGTGCTGGTTTAAGAGACCCTATTTCCAAATAAAAATATAAAAATGGGTCTGGGAGTGTAGCAAGGAAGTAGAAGGGTTTCCAGGAACCCCAGTACCACACAAAAAAAACCCATATTTTAATCATATTTGTTTTAAATCACATCTTGTTCTGAACATTTGAGTTGCTTGGTTTTAAAGGCTTATAAGGCAATGTTTTTCCATGTGGCTCTAATTGCCTAATATTTTAAGTTTTCAGAAGTGTGTGTGTGTGTGTGTGTGTGTGTGTGTGTGTGTGTTCAGCTTCGTGGGGGAAATAATTTAAGGTTGCTTCTCACACTGTGATGCATCTTCTAATGCTGCCTGCAGGGGCTCCGAGTGATCGGACCCATCTGTCCTCTGTGATTTCATTGTATAATCCTTGACAGATTACATCTCCAACACCGTGATCTCTAAACTCACTTACTGCTTTTCCCCTCAGTGCCTGTGCTCATGCAGTTCTTTATGCCTGAGAATCTTTTCCTGCCTTCCCTTCTCCATATTCACACTTAGGCTTTGGCTGACTTGTTTTACCCATCCATTAAAGTTGTTGCTGCTCTCCAGGGCTTTCCATCTTCTTGCAAATGATATAATTTTGTTCTTCTTTATGGCTGAATAGAATTCCATTGTGTGTATTTCCCACAGTTTTGCTATCCATTCATCTGTTGATGGTGATCTGGGTTGGTGCATAGAAGGAGAAGGTACATATGTTTCCTCTAATATGCCCAAACTAGGAAACACAAAGGATACCAGTGGGACTCCAGATAATGGAGGGGAAATACCAGCAAAGTTTGAATGGAAAGATAGGAGAGGAGGAAGGCTGATCTTGATTAATGAGGGTCTACATCTGAACATGTGTAAAATTATGAATAAGACAAGGTTAACCTGGACAACCATTGGTGGGAAGGGGTAAGGGAAAATGGGGGCGGGGGGGAGAGGGCACCAAATATAGTTTAAATGTATACTATTTATGTTCAATAAAAAAAATTATTAAAAGAAAAAAATTTGTTGCTGCTCATATCACAAACGTTATTGAGCGATTAAAGGTCTGGGCACCTCAGCAGTGTAGTCCTAGATTTTTATTCCAATGTTTCCTTGTGTCTAGACTATTTCCTGCTACTACTAAATGGACTTGTCCTCTATTCTTTGTCTTCTTTCTCAGCACTCTAGCTTCTGCTCCCTCACAGTTCTTTTTTCTGCACCTCAGTTTATTTTATTCCCCAGTATGTCTCCTACCCTCTCTTCCCTGCCACTTAATTCACCCCAGCTGAGGACTCATATTTCATCATCTGAGGAGCAGTCTCTCATGGGATACTCAGAAGACAATCTCATTTTTTTTTCATTTCCAAGTTTAACATTTTGAATGGAACAAGGAAAATTCATTGCAGCCTCTGTGTTCTGAATATAAGGAAATGAAAATACATCTTCATAACATAAAAAAGAATTATAAGGCAGCCCTGCATTTTATTTTGGCAATTTAAAGTCAGGAAGACTATTTTTTTCAAACTAGTTTATTCAGTTAGATTTTTCTGACATTTAAAAAAATGTTATAAAATTCTATTTTGAGCACCTAGTCTAAAGCTTGGGTCACAGCCACCATAAGAGGGGAGATTTTAATAAGGTGAGACCGGTAGAAAATGAGGCCAAACCATTTTGGCTTTCTTTTCCTTACCTAGCAAAGTCCAAATTTGACATTAACTGAAAACCATCACAGACATCAGCAATGAGCTATACACATCAGATACGCATGTGTGGTAATAAATTCTTTTAGATATTTTAAAAACATTTTAGGCATTATGAATGTTTTAATTTTACAGCAAAAAAGAAATAATGACAAATATCAAATAGTAATAAATCCTAAGTAACTATAGACAGCCATTTACTTTAATAATCAAAGGGATGCAAGGGAAGCATTTGGTTTGCAAAAACGAAGTTTACATCAAATTTCACTTTAATTCTAAGTATGTAATAATAAAGCTGATCTCTCCACAATTCATTAATATGGTAACGAACAAATACTCATAGAACTAGCATAGGCTAAAATATTCTTAAAACCGAAATGACTAGACATTGAGAAAAAAAGCTCAGCAATTCATCCTGCATTGTAGTCATTGAAGGGAATGTCAGTGATCATTGTACTATTTAGCAAAAGTTTTTCTTTTACATTCTGGATAAATTGGAATTGCCATATTTAAAAATAATTGTTGTAACAAAGTATGTGATCTTGTCTTCACCAATGACTGAAGACAGAAGTCCCCATGGGTTTTTTTGTTTTTTGTTTTTTGTTTTTTTTGGTATTCTAACAGAATATCACAGACTGAGTCATGTGGAAAGAATAGAAATGTATCTGGCTCATGGCTTCCAAGGCTGGGAAGTCCAAGAGCTTGGTACTGTCATCTTCCAAGGGCCTTCTTGCTGTATCACAATACGATAGGAGGCATCACATAGAGAGAAAGTGCAAGAGAGGGCTGAATTTGAGTTTACAGCAAACCTACTCTCACAGTGATGAACCTGCTCCCATAATAATGACACCATCTACTGGTGAGGACTGAACCCTGATGTACTAATCACTTCCAAAAGGTCCTGCCTCTCAACACTGTTGCATCAGAGACTCATTTTCAAACATGTGAACTTTGACGGACACATTTAAACCATAGCACCCTGTGTTTATAATGGTTGTTTTTAACACATAAAAGCAATAATATGAAAGTAATAATATATCTCATTTTCTGGATGACCACAATTTGGAGTTGTCCTCAAGCAAGAAAAATATTCATATTTTTAACCATTAACATAAAAATGCAAGCTGGGCATGGTGATGTCCACCTATAATCCTAGTACTCAGGAGGCTGAGACAGGAGGACTGCAGGCTCCTGACCAGCCTCAGCAACTTAGCAAGAACCTCGGTAAATTAGTGAGGCCCTGTTTAAAAATAAAATATAAAACAGGACTGGGATGCAGTTCAGAGGTAGATTACTGTTGGATTCAATTCCCAGGACAAAAACAAAACAGCAAGAGTTAGATGATTTCTTTAAAAGTTTAAGTGTAAACTTATTGTGTGACCCAGTAATTTTACACCTAGTTATTTATCCAAGAAAAATAGAAATATATGCCCATACAAAGACTTGTACATGGATTTTCATAGCAGCATTATTTATAATAACTCAAACTGGAAACAATTCAAATATCCATCAGCTAAAGAATGAATAAAGAAAATGTAATATATTCATAATGTGAAATGCTATCCAGCAATAAAACGGAATGCATTGGTGATATAACATAGACAAATGAATCTCATAAAAACTAGGCTGAGTAAAAGAAGCCAGATAAAAAAGATGACATGCTATATGAGCCTATTTATATTAAAGCACAAGAAAAGCAGAAGGTAGACCAAAGATGGCCTGGAGCCAAGGTTGGGAGCAGAGGTTGACTGTAAAGGGATAGGAAGAAATGTTTTAGGGTGATAAAAACGTTCTTAAAATGGATCACAGTAGATTTAGTAAATTCTACAAATCTATTAGCTTCTATAAATTTACCAAATATCATGAACTCTACACTTAAATTGGGTGAATTTATTTGCTTATTTATTTTGTGGTACTGGGTATTGAACCTAGGGCCTCTGGGTACAATTTCTCTGAGGTACATTTCTAGCCCTAAAAATAGCAGTAACAGTTTACATACTTTGTGTGGTGTGTGTGTGTGTGTGTGTGTGTGTGTGTGTGTGTGTAGTTCTAGATATTGAACTCAGGAGCATTCTGCCTCTGAACTACAACCCCAGCCCTATTTCATTATTTTTTTTTTTTAATTCTGAAACAGGATCTCACTAAGTTGCTGAGGCCCTCACTACATTGCTGAAGCTGGCCTCAAATGTGTTTCAGGCTTACAGGTACTTGGATAACAGGTGTACATCACCATGCTGACAAAATGGGTGAATTTTATTATTATTATATGTAGTAGTCACACTTTCTTTCCATAAACCTATGAAAATAGTTGTTTGCTTTTTAACATCTGAAGTGCAATTTGGGAGTTACATGAAAAATAAATGTCTAAAAGAATGTTTGCATTAAAATTTATTTTCGGATTTATTTGGATTTTCCTAAATTTTGATAGGAAGACAGTATTTTTCATGTCCAGATAAGGTGTCAAGATCTCCTTAAATGTTAGATCAAGAATGAATTCAGTATTCTTTTTTTTTTTTTTTGGTGGTACTGGGGTTCCTGGAAACCCTGCTACCTCTGGGCTACACTCCCAGACCTATTTTTACATTTTTATTTGGAAACAGGGTCTCTTAAGCCAGTGCGCGCAGCTGGCTTCGAACCTGCGCGATCCTCCTGTCTCTGCCTCCCAAGCGCAGGGATTACAAGCGTGCGCCACCACGCCCGGCATCAGTATTCTTTAATTCATGTCACAGAGGAGAAATTGAGCCTTAGGTGACACAAGGTGAAGTGGAATTAAGGGGAAAGTTTATGCCCAAAGCCCTTTTGTTTCTTCTACAACATGTTTTTAAGATGGGATGCCTGTGTGAGGTTAATAGTGAATGGCCTTTCTTAAAGCCTGCTTGTCTCATGGCCCTCTCTGCCTTCTTACACAGGCCACCTGAGTAGGCTCTCATGACTGCTCAGTTACTCCAGCCCATGGGAGACGTTTTATATGGCAAAATCTCAAAATAGGGCTATGTACATCAACACTGGGTATCATAAGCCAAACAGATTATAAACAATTCATGAAGATACCAAATGTCTGAAAAAAATAATGTCACATAAAACTATTTATGTTTTTTTTTTCAGTATTGAGGATGGAGCCCAGGGGACATTCTATCTCCAAGCTACATACCCAGTCCTATTTTTTATTTTTTACTTTGAAACAGGGTCTCACTAAATTGCAGAGGCCTCACTAAGTAGCTGAGGCTGAACCTGCAATCCTCCTGTCTTAGCCTCCTAAGTACTGGGATTACAAGCGTGCATCACCACACCTGACCACAATTTATCCTTTTGTTTGTGAGATTTAAAAAAATCCAGATTTGCTGGGCATGGTGGCATACTCTTGTAATCCCAGCATTTGGGAAGCCGAGACAGAAGGATTGCAGGTTTGAGGATAGCCTAAGCTACTTAGGGAAGCTACTTAGTGAGACCCTGTTTCAAAATAAATAATAAAAAACAGGGCAGGTGATGCATCTCAAAGGTATAATGTCCCTGGGTTCCATCTCTAGTACTGTACACACACACACACACACACACACACACACACACACACACAGAAAAAAAATCCAGATTTATTTAAGAATTTTGTGACTGACATTGTTTTTTAAAAGAGGGAAAATTTTTCATTTTTTATCAAGAGTATTTCCAATATGCTTCTTGGAGCAGTGTTTTCATGATGGGAATGTTTAATCTTGTAAATGCAGGATTCTTCATAGTGTTGTAGAAGTTGTAAGTTTTCTGCCTTGCCCTATGAAGACACACTTTGATTAAATTTGACTTCTAATTGGTCAGTGGTACTATGATCACTCAAATAGAAGTCATTGAATGAAGATAAGAAAAAAAGAGCATCTGTCATTAGTTCTTTTTGAAAAATACCCAAATACAGTAAAAGCAATCAGAATGACAGTTTTACTTATGTTTTTTGTTTTTGTTTTTATCTTGTATTGTTACCTATAGTTCTGAGAATTTTAAGAGCAGACCATTTTTTCCTTATAAAACATGTTTAAAGTTAACCATTTTCGTATTTGTGAGAATCACCTTTAGACATAAGAAAGTCAAAATTACCTTTCTTTGGCAAAAGAGGCTCACCCCTGTCTTGTGTTTTATTCGTTCAGAGTGAGAGGGGTGTCAGAGATCTTGAGTATCATTGACCTTAGCTTTTGAATAAAAATGAAAGCATTAAATGCTTTTGTCTGCATTTACCATTAAGCATTTACTTGTTAGCAGTAAATACCAACTATAAATTGAAGAGTTGAATATATGGAATGACACCTGAAAGATGCAAAAAAAATGTTAATTTTTAAAACTCTAAGCCAAATGTGGTGGCGCACCCTTGTAATCCCAGAACTTGGAAGGCTGAGTCAGGAGGATCACAAGTTCGCAGTCAGCCTCAGCAACTTAGTAAGACCTTCTATAATGAGACCCTGTTTCAAAATAAAGAATAAAGAATAAGGCTGGGGATGTAGCTTGGAGGTAGGATGCCCCTGGATTCAATCTTCAGTACCACAAAAAATAAAAATAAAATTTATAAAAAACCTCTAAATGCCGTTCAGCAATGACAACAACAACAATAACAACATCCACAACAACAACCAACAGATGCATTCAACAAAATTGGCAAATCTTCAAAACACTGTTTTGAGTGCACAAAATTTTACATAAAAGCTTCCCTATTGTATGATTTTATTTCATTGTTTCTAAAACCTTCCAAATTAGCCTATGGTAGCAAAAATAAGAACAATAATTGTGCCTGGAAGGATGAGATAGGAATGAACAGGGAAGGCATATGAGGGAATGTTCTGGGTTGTTGGTGCTGCTCTAAATTTTGATATGGTTTTGGGATTCATGGATTATGACATTTGGACAAAATCAGCAATGTATAGCTTAAGATTTATGTAGTTTATTATGTGTAAGTTTTATTTAAAATATAAGTATTTATTAAACTATAGTTAATAGATACATTGAAGTGGGTAGAAGAGTAATGAAGTAAAACTTTGAATTCAATTTAAAAATAAGATGAATTAATAATGGATAGATGGATGGAGAGATGAAATATATATGATAAAGTGACTTAGTAACCACTGATTTTTGGCAGAGGCTCTGTGAATGTGCCCAGCACATTTTTTCAACTTTTCTATATGTTTGGGTTTTTTACAATAAAGTGTTGCACAAATAAATGCTCATCTTTTCTTCTAGGTCTTTTTCAGATTGGTTAGACTTTTTTTTTTTTTGGTACTGGGGATTGAATCCAGAGCCATTCTACCTCTGAGCTACACTCCCAGCCCTATTTTATTATTTTTATTTTGAAACAGGACTTTGCTAGATTGATGAGAGTCTCACAATTGCTGAAGCAGTCCTCAAACCTGCGATCCTCCTGCCTCAGTCTTCCAAGTACTGGGGTTACAAATGTGCGTAACCACAACCGGCTTAGATTTGTTGGATTTAAAAACATGTAACTGCACCAAGAGCTTTGAGAATGTATAATTTTATCACATTGAAGCTCATTATAATGTATAATTGCAATGCACCAGTAAAATAATAAAAAACTATATGAAGTGGAAAAAATATGTAACTTATTCTCAAATATCAGAGTAGTAGTCTAAATGTTTTTAAACTGTTACCTGATGTGTCTCCAGAAATTATGATTCTAGTAAACAGAATATGTACAAGATCAAATTACATGTAAAATTCTCATGATAGAAACTTCAATAGAGCTGTCAATGAGGTCTTTTTCTTCACACTAAATGGCATATTTGTACTTGTCTTTCAAATCACATTGTTCTCATTGATTTATTTTTTGATGCACTGAATTTTTAAAGAGTAATGGTTCTCAAACTTGAGTAAGCATCAGAATTATGTAGACAAGCTTGTTGCAATACCAATTGCTGTGCCCTCCCCAGAGTTTCTGTTCCATTAGGAATGGGATGGTTTCTTAGAATTTGTACTTCCCACAGGTTCCCAGGTGATGTTGATTCTCTAAACAGTGGACCACACTTTGAGAACA
Source organism: Muscardinus avellanarius (assembly GCF_963383645.1). Lineage (NCBI taxonomy): Eukaryota > Metazoa > Chordata > Mammalia > Rodentia > Gliridae > Muscardinus > Muscardinus avellanarius. Next base: position 50,662,051 of record NC_137790.1, on the reverse strand, counting down.
CTGGAATCTCCCTTCCATTAGGAGAAACCATTGCTTCTGACTTTACATGGCAAGAGTTATAAGCAATGTTTCTCCATTGTTTTCGTGAAAACCTAGCAGAGAAAGAGCATAGAGAAAGAAAGTTGGTTTTATTGCATTTCTTAGCTTATTGATGCTTTCTTTTTCTTTTACATGGTTTTTTTTTTTTTTTTTTTTTTTTTGTAGTGGTACTGGGGTTCCTGGAAGCCCACCTACCTCCGGACTACACTCCCAGACCTATTTTTACATTTTTATTTGGAAACAGGGTTTCCTAAGCCAGCACGCGCGGCTAGCTTCGAACCTGTGCTATCCTCCTGTCTCTGCCTCCCAAGCGTGGGGATTACAAGCGTGCGCCACCACGCCGGGCTTTTTACATGTTTTTAAAAATTACTCAGAATCTATAATTTTCCTAAGTAGCACAAAAAAGTGTTACAGATATGTGTTGATATCTCAGTATTTTTCCCCTTACCTTCATACCTGTATTTGACATAGCCTCATGAAATACAAACTCATTTTGAGACTAAATGAAAATAAAGGGACATTTTCTTTGTACATCCTTTCTTTTCACCCCTTCATCAGACTTCCAGTCCCTCTACTGAGGCTGCAGTGTACTAACCAGGTTTCAACAAGATAGATGTATTCATCTGCCCAACTTATTGGAAAGCCCAGTCTGGGATTAGTCAAATCATATTTGGATTTTTATCTCTAATCCAATTGCCTAGTAGTTAATGAATGGATCAAATGAAAAGCAGGTGATGAGTAAATATACTTATTTCCCATATCTTAGTTCAATCATACTGTTCTAACAGAATACCCGAGACTGGGTAATTAATAATTTAGAGCCGAAATTCATTGGCTCACAGTTTTGAAGGCTGGGAAATCTAACATCAAGGTTCTAGCATGTGGCCAGCATCTTCTTTCTGTGTCATCACATGGAAGAAGTTGAGATGGAAACTGAGTAAAAGGAAGTCTGACTCACCCTTTGATAATGGCACTGATCCTTTAATGGCCTAATGGGAGGGACTGACACTTCCCATCAGCCCCCACTCAATGGGGACTGAGTTTGAGCCCATGTCATTAAAATTATAGCATTCCTCAAAGAAAATATAAGTTTTACCAATTTCTCCCCCTTATTTGAGAACTGCCTCCATGCATTTATAGCAAAGATGTGGCTGTGATTGCATGTGGTTGTCCTTCCCACCATCCTACTACCATACTTTCCCCCAAAACTGGCATAATCTGGATTTCAGAGAGCAGTTTTAGGAGAATCAGACCAAGGGATCCCATGTTAGTGACAGTGGTCTGTCTTCTGAAAATGAGAAGCTGTTGACTTAGAACATAGTCTATAAAAAGTTATTTTCCTACTTGATTGTGGGTTGTGTTATAAAGTCAATAATGAAGTTATTCCTCCTTTGGTAAGACTATTAGCTTTGCCAAATGGTGCTGAAATGCCAACACTGGAAGGTTCAGTCTGTCTCATTCAGTCATCCAAAATCACCAGACGGTAAAATATTGGCCTGATGAGTCAGCCCTGGGAACACTGACCCTGGTGGAAACTGGTTATTGTAACTGAAATGGGAGTCACTTACACCCACAGCTGGGCAAATAGACAGTGCTCCATTAGGGAGAAAAGGTTTTTCCCCCTGGACTTCTGGCATTTTTAAATCCAAATGTTCTAAATGCAGTAGCAAACATCTTCTGGGTATTTGGTGACCATAATGTTCTCATACATATTAAACTAGTTGACTCCTTGGAGGGACAGCTTTATGGGAATTGCCCAGATGTGACTTTATGAGGGGAGTTCTCCATGGGGGAAGGACTTATTAGTTCTTAAACTCCGAAAGCACATGTTACATGTGGAAACATGTTCCTCCACTGGCAGGCTCAATACAAGGCTTTCTGGAAGAAAACATGGTGGTTTCCGTGCCCTAGAACAGGGTCAAGACCCTGTAGTTGGTGCTTTTTGCTAGCATATGATCACATAGGAGAAGATTCAAATTTTGAGTTTCTTTAAAAGGTTCTATTTCCTGCCACCAGAGAAGCTGTTTATGTGGTTTATAAGATTTTATTACAATGTTTTTTAAGTGCCATTTTTCTTTGGATTTATAAAAATTTAGGTTATTTACTTATTGTAGTCAGAATTTTTTCTTATATTTTTAGATTTGTATTTATAAAAGCACAAATAGGAATGCCTTCCTTGTACCTCTAAAGCTGTGTGCTTTTAATTCACCATTTCCTGAACATCCAGAAAACTCTCCTCCACTGTTCTTAGGTCCCTGAGCCAACATCGACATTTTACATATAACACACACACACACACACACACACACACACACACACACACACACATATATATATATATATATATATATACACATACATATACATATACATGTATATATTAAATTGTAGTCAGAATTTTTATGAATTCTGTATATGTATATATTTATGAATTTGCCTATATATGAAGATTTTTATTTCTAAATTAGAGAGCACAATGTCCATTGAATTCTCATCTAACCTATATCAGGTATCCTGCCACCAGTACCCTTCAACTTGGAATTTAGAAAAAATTTGCCTAGTAATTTCTCTATATTTTTGTTTGGTTTTGGTACTGAGGATTGAACCCAGGAGCATTCTATCTTCCAGACATATGCCCAGAGGATCCCATTTTTATTTTTGAAACAAGGTCTCACTAAGTTGCTGAGGCTGGCCTTGAAAACGTGGTCCTTCTGTCTCAGCCTCCCAAGTACTGGAGTTACAAGTACGCACGACCATGCCCGACTCTGTGTTTTTTATTACAATTCTGCATACATGCACACATCATCATGAAAACTAGTTTAATCCCTCTATCAACCTACCTTATTCTGCTCCGCCATGATGTATCTTTACAGCCATCTCAGACTGCTCTTCTGACAGAAAGCCATTCAAACATCTTGTGATCTCAGCACTGGTGGAAGCAGTTTAGTTATGTCTAATGTCATTTACTTATCACAACATTTAATCTTCATTCTATCTAAATTATTTAACTGAAGCTACCATGTTTGTCTGTTATGGAAAGGTTCCACTAATATTACTGACTTTCAGGTCTTTGTTTTTAATGTTAAAAAGCCATGCTATAGACAATAGACTGTGGAAGGTCAGGAGTAAGTGAAGACACTTGTTTAATTGCCTATGTCACTTATTTCACTCCGTGGCTATCACAGAAAAATTACTGAAACTCTGTCTGGTTTTCTTTTTCCTTCTAATTCCTTTCCTTGGCCCATGGAAACAGAGAAAGGAGTCCTCAGAGTGCTAAGCCTATGTTATGTGATCTCTTTGACTACATAAAAATGAAAGCAAATGGTAAATGATTGCCAAGTCTATGTTAAAATCATAGTTTGTACAGCTTAGCATGACAGTTAAATGCAATTGATGCCATCAACTATTATTTTTTTGGAAGCTTTTGAATATGTTGTCAGACAGTAACAGCCCTGCTTAGTACAAAAACTTGAGATATGATGTCTTGATAGTTTCTTAATATAAGCTAATGAAACCATAAGGCATGAAATATTTTCCATATGGAATCCACTGTCTATTAAAAACACAGAATATACTTGAAACTTAGTATTGCAGTTCTTGATACATAGCAATGCCTGAAAAGAACTTATTGATCATATATCTATGCATATATATGATTATAAGTGCATAAATGATCAATCATATGTATGATCAATTGTATATATCATATATTATATATCATATATATGATCCACCATATATATTGCGAGATACCATTTGTTGAATGATGGATAATATTAAGCACTTTATAAAACTACTTCTACCAGTGCTATAACAGCAGGTTTCTTGGTTTCTTAAATGACCATGTATCAGGAGAGACCATATAACGTGGTTCATAAAGAAGGCTGTGGCCCATGCCACAGTGGCAGGATGGTATTATTTATTCTTTTTATCAGTGAGTGAATGAGCGGTAATGTCTACGAAATCAGCTGTGGATCAACATTTGGGTTTGTTTCCAGTCTGATGCTGCTTTGAATATTTACCATAAGTTTTCAGAGTTATATTTTGATTTCTCTTGTGTAAAATACATGGGAATGAAATTTTCTAAATGGTTATACAATCTAATATTCATACTCAAAATGTATGAGATCCAAATTCTGCTCAACACTTATTATCAACAATTTAATTTAATTTTGCCATTCTTAGGTGTGCAGTATATCAACTTGTGGGGCTTTTTGTTTGTTTGTTTTGTACTGGGAATTGAACCCAGTAGTGTTCTACCTCCAAGCTATACCCCAGCCATGTTTGTTTGTTTGTTTGTTTACACTAAGGATTGAACCCAGAGTCATTCTACTTCTGAGGTATATCCCCAGTCCTTTTTATTTTTTATTTTGAAATGGTAATGCTGAATTGCTAAGGATTTCACTAACTTGCTGATGCTGGCCTCAAACCTATGATCCTTCTATCTCAGCCTCCCAAGTACTAGAACTACAGGCATGCTTGGTGCACTGTCTGTTTTCTTTTTAATGGTGCTGGATTCTGATCTAGAGGCATTCCACCTCTGTGCTACATCCCAACCCTATTTTTTATTTGGAAAGAGGGTCTCACTAAATTGCTGAGAGCCTTGCTAAATTACTGAGGGTGGCTTTAAGCCTGTGATCCTCCTGTCTCAGTTTCCCAAATACTGGGATGAAAGGGTGCCTGGTATACTGCCTATTTTTATAAATATATTCCATTGGAACACAGACATGTCAATTTGTTTATAAGATGTCCACAGTCACTTTTGTGCTGCATGTCAGTTGATTAGTTGTGGTAGAAAATATTTAGCCTGCAAAACTTAAGATATTTTTACCTGACCCCTGATTAAAAAAAAAAAAAAAGAGGGAGGGAGGACTTGCAGGAAGATGGCGAGGGAAAAAAGTGGGGCTTACGAGCCCCACTAACAACCAATCTCTATTACTACAAAATCAGTGCCTCTCATAGTCAGAAAACACCATCAGCAGAGAAACAAAAAATGTAATTACAAGGGACAGAGAAAAAGAGGGCTGGAAAAATGAGACACAGAAAGAAACCAGATCGCAGTGCTGCGGCTGGGGCAGGGAGCGGCGGGTGCCATCTTCCCTTGCAGCACCAGGCGCCAGAGAGGAGGGGGACTCAGAACGGAGCTCAGAGCCACAGAGGAGACATGCCGGCCTCACGCACAAGGACGTGGCAGCAGCACCTTACTGCCGGTGGCAGCGGCAAGTTCACCGGACGGCACCAGACCAATGCACTCAACAGCTCACCAGGCTCCAGAGAGGAGCAGCGGACAGCGAGCCGAGGTGAGCCACTGAGGAACAGCCGGGCAGGATTTGGCAGATTTTTCGGCGCAGGGAGCATCTAAAGCTCCCAGTGGCTGGGCTCAGTACACCCTGCAGGGACTCAGAGCAGAGCGCAAAACCAGAGAAGAAATACGCCAGCCTCACGGCCAAGGGTGTGGCAGCGGCGCCATATTGCCACCAGTGGCAGCAGCGAATTCACTGAGTCCAATACGGCTCCATTGGTGCACTCAACAACAGTGAGTCAAATTGCGGCCCCTAGAGAAGAAATCCCAGTACAGCACTCCCAGGGACTTGACCCAGTGGGGGAGTGGCAGTGGCAGAGATATCAGACCATAGGAGAAGGCCCAACCTGGCACCCCCCATGGTCTAAGGCAGCCTCGATTGACTCCCTGGGTCTGAGACTCTACCATTCAACCTAGTAAAGGAGTAGTGGGGACTGAGATACCACAGACTCAAGATCCGGAGCACCTTAAGTGAAGTTTTAGTGACCCAAGGGAAGAACCCAGAGAAGGCACAAACTTCCAAAATCATGGGAAAGAGGAATAACAGTGGAGCAATGAATGCCCACAACCCCACAACATCAGAACCCGATAAAACAGAAATTCAGAGATTTCTAGAAGATCAAATCAGGAAAATAACTGTAGAAATAATAGAGGTGTTTCAAAAAGAATTCGGAGAGAGCCAAAAAGAGATAAAGGATGCAATTAATGAAGTCAAGTCCTCAATTCAAAGTACAAACAACCAATTAGACCACATGGAGAATAGAATCTTGCTCTTAGAAGATGATCACTCCAAAAATGAATGCATAGTTTCTTAATTAGAAAAAAATATCCGACAGCAAGAATCTGATATTGAAGAAATATGGGCCCATTTTAAGAGAGCTAACCTAAGAATAATTGGAATAGAGGAGGGAAAAGAAGGTGAAACCAAAGGGATCAACAATCTCTTCAAGAAAGTAATAGCAGAAAATTTTCTAAACATAGAGCAAGAGGTTGATACACAGGTCCAGGAAACTTATAGAACTCCCTTTAGACAGGATCGGAGAAGAGGATCCCCATGCCACATAATTTTCAAAATGACCAATGTGGAAGCCAAGCAGAGAATCTTAAAGGCAACAAAAACAAAGGGCCAAGTGACATTCAGAGGCAAACCAATTAGAATCACTCCAGACTTCCCAAACCAAGTCATGAGAGCCAGAAGGGCTTGGAGTAACATATTCCAAACTCTGAAAGAAAACAACTTCCAGCCAAAAATTTCCTACCCAGCAAAACTTTCTATCAAATTAGATGGGGAAATAAGAAGCTTCCATTACAAACAGAAACTGAAGGAATTTATGTCTTCAAAACCAGCACTAGAGAAAATACTCAAAGAGATTAACAACAAAGAAGAAATAGGTAACACACCCCAGAACCAGAGAAACAAGATTTTCCATCCAACAGACAACTAAGATTGGTTATCTGTGGAGATTCATTATTTATGTTAGTCTTTTACCTATCTCTAAAGGGTATTGTTTGCTTTTATTTTTGCTAATTTTTAGGATTTCTAGTTGGAATATTAATATACCTTCAGATATAGCATTTGGAAATATTTTATCCCATTCTATCAGTAACTTTTAACTCTGTTTACATTGTCTTTGGATATACAACATTTTTTTTTAATTTTTAGAGAGTTTGTTTACCCGTCTGTTGCCTGTGCCATTGAAATCATATCCAAGAAATCACTGCCAATTTCAATGTTGTGAGGTTTAATGACCCAGATTTTCTTCTAAAAGTTTATAGTCTTAAGATTTATATTTATGTCTTGTATCTATTTTGAGTTAATATTTGTATATGGTGTTAGGTAAGGGTCCAATTTTATTCTTTTTCATGTAATTATTATTTTTCAGCAATATTTAGTTAAAAGATTATTATTTCCTCCACCAAATGTTCATGGAAACCTTGTCAAAAATAACTTGACAATATATGGAAGAATTTATCTTTAGGCTTTTATTTAACTCCAATGGTTTATATATCTGCCTTTATAACCGTACTACATTGTTTCAATTATTGTAGCTTTATATGGTTTGAAATCAGAAAATATACATCTTCTAGCTTTGTTCTTTTTCGAGATCGTTTTTGGTATCTAGAGTCCATATTCCACATTAGGATAGATTTTTTCTGAAAAATAAATAAATAAATGTATGATAGTTTCACCAAAAAAAAGAAAAAAAGAAAAAAGAAAAAATATTCTCTGGTAAGAAAGAAAGCAAAAAGAAATATTGAAATATTATCTTTAAGTCATCAAAAGCTTGGTATCAGACAAATGAAACTGTTCTGAGAGATTATCATTGTTAATTTTGGATAAATTGCTATAATACTAGTTGTCAACCACTAAGCCAAGCATGGGAAGGAGGGATGGGGAAGGAATGGGGTGGAGATCGGGTAGGGGCTAATTGGGCGATGCGTGCATGTATGTCTACAAAAGTTTTTTTTTTTTTTTTAATCCCATTATGATATATGAATACAGTGCACCAATAAAAATAATAAATTAAAAATAGAAAGAAAGAAAGAAAGAGAAAGAAAGAAAGAAAGAAAGAAAGAAAGAAAGAAAGAAAGAAAGAAGAAAGAAAGAACCCAATAGCTGGGTACTGTGGCACATGCCTGTTATCCCAGCACTTGGGAGACTGAGGCAGGATATAGGTTCAAAGACAGATACAGCAACTAACAAGATCCTCATCAATGTTTTTTTTTTTTTTTTTTGGTTCTGGGGATGAAACTTAGGGTCATTTGACCTCCGAGCCACACCCCCTGCCCTATTTTTAATTATTTATATTGAAACCAGGTCTCACTGAATTGCAGAACGCCTCACTAAGTAGCTGAGGCTGTCTGCGAACTGTGATCCTCTGGTCTCAGCCTCCCGAATGCTGGGATTACAAGCAGGCACCACCACGCCCGGCTCTCATCAACTTTTGAGACTCTGTTTCAAAATAAAATATGAAAAAAGGGGTGTGAGTGTACCTCGGAGATAGAATGCCCCTGAATTGATTTCCCAGTATCAAAAATAAAATGAAAAGATAAAATGAGGCCAGGGTAAATGAGGTGCTCAGTGGTAAAGCACCCTTGAGTTCAATCTATAGTACCACAAACACAATAACAACAATAAGAAAATAAATACCCAATAACACTGTGTTGAGAATCTTTTTCTGTGTTTCTTGGTTACCTTTAGTGGGTGGTCTATCCAAATATGTACATATTATGGATACAAGTCCTTCATTAGATATATGTGTTGCAAATTTTTTTTTTTTACTAAGTTGTTCTTTTTTTGTGTGAAACTGAGGATTGAACCCAGGAGTATTCTACCTCCAAGATATATCACCAACCCTTCTTTGTACTTTTGTTTTTAAATAGGGCCCCACTGGGTTTCTGAAGGACTTGCTATGTTGCTGAGGCTGGCCTTGAACCTGTGATCTTCCTGTCTCAGCCTCCCAACTACTAGGATTATAGGCATGTGCCACCACATATGACCATGTTAGCTTTTTAAAATTTCAAAACTTTAAAAATGTCATCAAGTCTAATGTATTAGCTTTTTATTTATATTTAATTTAATTAATTTATTTATTTTGGTGGTACTGGGGATGGAACCCTTCTACCTCCAGGCTACACTCCCAGACCTATTTTTCTTATTTGGAAACTGTTACAGTTTGGAGAGAAGATGATGCGGTGTGGATTGTGACTGTTACTGTCTAGGGGAACTGTCCCCAGGGACCTTTGTTAGACCCCTGGGAATAATTCCCCAAAAAAACCACAAAAAATTGCAGGTTCTTGTCCTGAGCTAAGGATAAATATGCAATAGCCTGGACTCTTGCTGAAGATTTAAGAGAGTTTATTATAAAGAGATAAATACAGAAGAGAGTTACAGGCTCATGTTACCCTTGGCTCATGTTACCCAAGGGTAACATGAGAGGGTGCTTCGAATGAAATCACTGAAGTACAAAACACGGAACAGACTTTTTATGCACATAACATCCTCCATCTTGTTTCACATAATTTTGATGTAGTCAAAAGTCCCTGTAAAGCTCCTCCCCGTACTTTTCCTACCAAACTGAGTTTATGCTCATTTTTCTCCTTTCAGGAAGGTCAGCCCACTCCTCCCATCCTAGCTAGATTATCCAATTATTACGTAAACCTGCCTTTAGAATGAGAAAGTCCTAGCTCCCCTCTCCTATAGACTTGCTAATTACCTTTAGCTAGGTTAATTTACATTGGAATAGTTGCCTGCTTCTTGGCAGAAACCAAGTCCTTTCACAGATCTGCCCCTCACTCAATTTTTGAAATATATTTATTAATAATCAGAGCTTTCTCAAATCTTCCTAGGCCATTCCCAATACTGGCACATTAACAGGGTCTCTTTAAGGCAGCAAGGCTGGCTTCAAACATGCGCAATCCTCCTGCCTCCACCTCCCAAGCCCGGGGGATTACAAGCGTGCACCACCACGCCCGGCTGTATTAGCTTTTTAAATCTGTGCTTCATCTTATATTGAAACTGATGGTAACTGATTTAGTTATTAAAATATCTTGGAAAATTTGAATTTTGTATAACAAAATAAGTGGTTGAGCAAGTACAGAGGTCGGGTGTGTGCAGGTCACATTGTTGCTATGGATAAGAATGAGGTTACACTTTTAATCTTGAAATAACTATTTCCTTAACATCAGTATTACATGTAATGGTTTAAGATGTTACAGTTTGAAGTGAGGGTTACCGGTTGGGGAAACTGTCCCCCGGGACCTTTGTTAGGCTACTGGGAACTATTCCCATAAAACTGCAAGTTCTGGTCCTGAGCTACGAAGGCAGTTACAGCCCCATGGCATTCAGGAGTGGCATGGGGAGAGAGGTTTGAATGAATTCACCCAAAATACAGAACATGGAACAGCCTTTTAATAGACACGACGTCCTCCATTTTGTTCTACGTAACTCTGACATAAAGTCCATCCCCTCAACCTCTCCCCCCACGCTTAACTTTGGTTCATGCCCAGGTTCCTCCTTTCAGGAAGGTCAATCCCCTCCTCCCATCCTAACTTAGATATCAATTATTATGTAAACCAGTGTTTAGAATGAGGAAGTCCTAGCTCCCCTTCTCTTTCCACTTGCTAACTACTTTTAGCTAGGATGTTTTACATTATAATAGCTGCTTACTTTCTGGCTGAACCAAGTCTTTCCACAGGTCTGCTCTTCACCCAAGTTTGAAATATATTTATTAATAATCAGAGCTTTCTCAAATCCTCCTAGGCCATTCCCCATACTGGTACATTACAGTTTTTCTTTTTCTTCATATCTTAAGGATATTCATAGTATATCTGATTTAGTTTAAGTCCAAACCTGATATTTGGACTATCTCTAACTTCTTTATAGTGTTTTAAAACATCGAGAGGTATACACTAAATATTACTGCTACTTTTAGAAGAGAGCATTAATATTTCATACTTTTTCTCTTGCAGTAATTTTATCATTGTGACCAACTTAATATCAATGTTTAGACCATGTTTTGAAATATCCTGGAAAATGTAAGATAAATTTCTGAGAGATTACATATGAAAAAAATCCCTCCTACTAAACCCATTTTAATCGTGTTTCCTTTCTCAAGTTTGTGACTGGATGCCCCTGATAGCTTGGCTGATTTTACTAACATGGTTTAGGCTGCTTACTCTTCTCTTTCTTCTTCTTCCTCATCCTTTTTCTCTTCTTCCTCCCCGCTTCCTTCTTCTTTCCCTCTTCCTCCTCCCCCTCCCCCTTTCCCCTCCTCCTCCTTCTCCTCCCCCTCCTTCCCCGCCTCTTCCTCCTCCTTCTTCCTCTCTCTCTTTCTCCCTCTCTCTCTCTTTCTCTCTCCCTCTCTCTTTCTCTCTCCCTCTCTCTCCTCTCTTTCCTTTCTCTCCTCTTTCTCCTCTCTCTTGTCTCTCTGTTACTAGGGATTGAGACTAGGAACATTCTATCTCCAAGCTACACTTCCAACCAGTTTTTCCTTTTTGTTTTTGAAGCAGGGTCTGGCTAGGTTGCTGAGAGTCTCCCTATGTTGTGTGTATCACCATGCCTGGCTTGGCTGTTTCTTTACAGAGCTTGATTGAAACTGATCACAGCATCTTAGCAACAGCAGCAACCTGCCCCCTCTGGTTGATCATGAGAGCTCTTTGAATTTGTCTGTTTTTCTAAACCACAGTGCCCCCCCACACACGCTGTTTTTGATGTCACAGGGCACACATTTGCTTTTAAAATGAAAAGTGGGTTAATTTTAATTTTGTTTTGAAAGGGTTTTTTTTTCTTTTAGAATTTCACAATGCCCTTTGAAACATCTAGAGATACCCGAGGGTGTTTGCTGCAACCAGAGGATTAGAAACCACTGTCATAGTTTCAAGATTCTACTTCACCAATATGCAACTATTTGCCAAGGCAAAATAGGGCTGGGGGTGAAGTTCAGAGGTAGAACTCCCCTGGGTTCAGTCTCCAGTAAAACACACACACACACACACACACACACACACACACGCACACACACGGTGGGTTTTGTTGTCAAATTAGTTTGAGATGAACTATGAACTTTGTAAATCTACAAAGCTTCCTGGATTTCCGAATGATAAGTAAATGATAGGTAAAGTACTCCGTTAGTGAGCAATGGTGGACTAATTTCTGCGTGCTGGCTTTAAGGTTGTGTTGCTTTCATTATAAATAACCCAGCAAAAGGCAGCCCTTACCCAGCACTGACAAAGCAAGAAGCTTAGGGTCAAGCATGTGCAGAGAGTTGCCATGAATTACTCACTTCTCACTGGTAAGTCACAGAGCTAGGCTTAGCACACTGTTCCTTCTGGCTTCAAAGACAAAGGCAATGCTTCTTCATATTTGGGTAGTGTGATTATCTGCCCCTGTTGTAATAGTGATAAAAAAATGTCTTAAGAACTTAAGCAAGATCTCTCTCCTCACTCTCTGCAGTCTGGGAGAATTCATCCAATCGTCACTGACATGCTAATGACACCCAGAGGGGTTTGTACAGGTTCTGAGCATCATACGTGGCTATCCTGCTCACTGTTGGGTGTCTCTAGGAAGCCATCTTCACTGACCCAGTGATGAGCTCCCAGTAAAACTCATCATCTTTCTCCTTAACCATTCTCTTCCAAAATTCCCCATTTTACGACTTCAGCTACCTCTAAGCCAGAAACCATTCTGTCCCCCTCACTTTCTTATCGATGACCAAGTCTTGTGGGGGGACTAGAGAGCAGCACAGAGGAGACTGGGGATTTTCAAGGTGTAGCGATTCAATTTTACCAATAAGAAAATTCTGGTCTTTCACTATACCCCAATAGTGTGAAAACAGCATAGATTTTGGCCAATTGTGGATAGTCCAAAAGCCTAAATTCTACCTACTACCTTCATAATAACTACTAAATATTGACTCCCTGAGATTTTAATTTATATTGTAGGCTGTTTTACGTTAAATCAATTTTCTTTGATTTAAAAGTTTAGTTACAGCTAGGCGTGGTGGTGCATGCTTGTAATCAAAGGAGGCTAGGATGGGAGGATTGCAGTTTGTGGACAGTCTCAACTACTTAGTGAGGCCTTTTTCAACTCAGTGAGACCCTGTTTCAAAATAAAGAATAAAAAATAGGGGTGGGGGTGTAGCTCAGAGGTAGAATACCCCTAGGTTCCATCCCCATTACCGCAAAAAAAAATATATATATATGAAAGTGTATATATATATATTTATATATGAAATATATATATGTATATATGAAAATTTAGTTGTATTTTTGGCATTTAGGTGTATTTGCTGTGGTCCTGAGTAGCAAATTAGATAGTATGCTTTTGGAGAACAATGCTGCTGGTGACCAACCCTTTGTGAAAATTTTTGTGGGGTGCCAATATGGTAAAGTAGCTGGTATGGGCATACCTGTAATCCCAGCACTTGAGAAGCTGCGACAGAAGGATCACAGGTTCAAGACCAGCCTCAGGAACTTAGCAAGACCTTGTTTCAAAATAAAAAATAATAATTTAAGAAGCTGAGGGTATAGCTCAGAGGTAGGATGTCCCCAGTACCTCTGCCCCTGCAAATAAATAAATAAATAACAAATAAAAAATAAAGAGATAAAGTAACAGTCACTTTTTGTTATCGTTTGTTTGTCTCCATCTTTAGATAAAAAGCCAACCCTGAAAGTCCACATCAATACCACGAGTGACTCCATCCTCTTGAAGTTCCTGCGCCCAAGTCCAAATGTAAAGCTTGAAGGGTTTCTCCTGGGATATGGTAGCAATGTATCTCCAAACCAGTACTTTCCTCTTCCCACAGAAGGGAAGTACACGGAGGCCGTAGTTGGTAAGGCATTTTGGGAGTGGGTTCAGGGGGAAGGGAGGAAATGGGCAATGGGTGTAATATGCCACACAAATCCTGAAGGCAAGGACCACTGCCTTTACATCCGTGGCTAAGTCAAAGGCTGGAATTAGAAATCATCTTTATACCTGTTGTGACCCATAGCACACTTTTTTACATTAAAAAATCTGCATTGCATGCAGAAGTATTTATCTTAACTGCCATTGTACTATAATCCCTGCCCACAAAACTTAATGTACATGTAAAATTTAACTGAAATGCCTGGGCTTATTTATGTAGACTAATCTGTCTTTGCTTTCTAGTACAAGATAAAAACTACAGCTTTGTGGGTATCTTTTTATGAGTCACTATCTAAAAAGAGAGAATGTACTACATTTCTAAAAATTTAGAGCTGGCCGTGGTGGGGCACGTTTGTAATCCCCGCACTTGGGAGGCGGAGATAGGCTTAAAAGACCGTTTCCAAATAAAATATAAACTAAGTCTGGGAGTGTAGCCCGGAGGTAGAAGTATTCCATCCCCAGTACCACCAAAAAAGGTTCCATCCCCAGTATCACCAAAAAAATATTTTAAAGAGTATTTTATATGAAATATTAAGCATTTTCTAAGTATTATAGAATTTTTATATTTCTTTGGAAATATTTTAGTCATATTAAAATGTGCTTTGAGGATGTGGGTGACCTTAAAGCTTTCCCAGAAAAAAATATACAAATACCTCTTAAAGGGCTAAAAAAAATATTTAAAGGCTCCTCTATTGTGAATGCTTTCAGAGTCTAAGATGAGATTTATATTTTGTTCCAGTGCTAGGATTATTGTTTGAGAACCTTTCTATGAACCTCAGAAGTTTAAGCCTGTAAATTGGACCACTTTATATCAGCTCTGGCATTTATTCATGGACATAGTATGTTGAAGATGAGCCTCTTTTATCCTGTTGCCTCTTGTTCCTTCCAGAGAAGTCTCTGTTAGATGTGAAAACCAGGCAACAGGGTAAGACCAAAGATCTAGATATATTTTACATAAGACAATCACTTTAAAGCAAGTTTGATAGTTTGTTATCAAACAGCTATGAGATTTAGAAAATAGAAATCACTTTGAAATATATAATAACACTATAAGTACATGAACCATAAGGAATTTGAATGTTTGCAATATTCCCTACTGTATTTTCTGTTTACTATAGGAAATAAACAGAAACCATATGCTTGTTCCCCGCACAAGTAGAAGCAGATCTATAGCTTCTGCTTTCACTGAGCAGTAGAAGTCACATTTTATTTACAATAGATTTGTGCAGTTATGTAAATTGAAAATTTGGTCAGTTGAAAACTTCTTTTCTAGCTGGGCGTGGTGGCACACGCTTGTAATACCAGCATTCGGGAGGCTGAGACAGGAGGATCGTGGCTCATGGACAGCCTCAGCTACTTAGTGAGGCCCTCTGCAACTTAGTGAGACCCTGTTTGTTTCAAAATACAGAATAAAAAATAGGGCAGGGGGTGTAGCTTGGAGGATGAATGTCCCTGGGTTCCGTCCCCAGACTCACAAAAAAAAAATACATAAATAAACTTCTTTTCTGTATTAGGTAAAAAAAAATTATTAAAGTGATTGAAGTCAAATTACCATAAAATATGTACACACAACTAAATAAAAATTCTAGCACAAATATTGCAGCCTTTTATGGTCTCAAATTAAAATTGAACAAGTAGATCAGGAAGACTCTTTTATTTATTTATTGTTATTTTTATCGTTTAGATTTATTTTGAAATATTTTTTCTGTTTCTTTTTCTTTCTTTCCTTCTTCTTCTTTTTTTTTTTTTTTGTGTGTTGTTGGGTATTGAACCCAGTAGCATTTTACCTCTGAGTTAAATCCCTGGCTGTATTTTATTTTATAATTTTGAAACAGAGTCTTGCTAAATTGCTAACAGCCTCACTAAATTGCTGAGCCTGAGGCTGGCTTTGAACTTGCAATTCTCCTGTCTCAGCCTCCTAAATATTGGGATTATATTCCTAGCTTAATTTGAAAAACTTCAAACATAAGTAGACAGAATATTGCAATGAACCCTTGTGTCTCAACATGCAGCTTGAATACATGTTGCTGTTTTGATAATCTTGTTTTATGTATCATAATGAAGTTCAGAGTGATAGAGATATATATGCACACAGCACTTGCTGGGCCTCCTCTCAACTCCCATACCAGTCCCTCCCCCTCCTGGTATATGACATCAAGATTGTTATTGATAATTTTGTATATACACATAGTTTCAACTGAAGAGTTTCCTTAATCAAGTCCCTTCCCCAGGCTCTCTCCCCTAGGCCTCCTTTATCACTCCACTGGAGTTTTTTATCCTTTATCTGGAGTCCCTCTTTTATCCCAATTTCTCCTTAGCTTTTACATAAGAGATAAAACACATGACCCTTTCCTTCCTGTGACTGATTAATCTCAGCATAATATTCTCTAGTTTTATCCATTTCCCTGCAAATGACATAGTTTTGTTCTTTATTACTGAGTGGAATTCCATTATGTGTATATCCATAATTTTGCAATCCATTCATCTGTCAAAGGACACCTAAGCTGACTATTGTGAATTGTGCTACTATAAATATGAATATAGATGTATTACATAATATTCTCCTTTCAGTCCCTTTGAAAAGATACCCAGGAGTGGTATATCATATGGTGGATCCGTTTGCAAATTTCTGAGGAGGTTCCACACTGATCACAAATTAGCAGCTGCACCAATTTTCAATCAAACCAACAATGTATAAGAGTTCCTGTTTCCCCACATTCTCACTGGCATTTATTGCTGTTTATATTCTTGATGATTGTCATTCTGTTTGGGGTTAGATGGAATCAAAGTGTAGTTTTGATTTGCTTCTTCCTGATTGCTAATGATGTTGAACATTTTTTGTATATTTCTTGTGTATTTGTATTTCTTCTTTTATTATGTGCTTGTTTAACTCAATTGCCCATTTTTATTGTGTTACTTGTTGTTTTAGTGTTAAGTTTCTTAAGTTATTTATATATTATGGATATTAGTCTTCTATCAGAGGAATAAATGGCAAAGATTTTCTCCCATTCTGTAGGCTCTCTCTTTAGACATTTGATGGTTTCCTTTGCTGCACAGATACACACATTTATTTAAAAGCATAATTATATATCACATTTTATCTGAAAAGGCTTTAATAAGCATCTCTTATAAGAAATATTTTACTAACACTCTGCCTTTATTAATTTATTATATTAAACAAAATCTACATGTTACAATTGATTAGGTATCTGAATTCTCTTCTCTTCCCCTTTTGAGATACCACTGATTTCTATAGGAATTGGTTGTTTAGCATATAGAATATCCACATTCTGCATTTAATACATTCCTTGTATTAATACATTCCTTCTCTGTCCCCTGTATTTCCTATGAAAAGACAGTTTGACCTGGAGGCTATATTAGATTTACATTCAATTGTCTGGGAGTAACTACTACTTTATAGGTAGTACTACTATGTATTTCCTAAAGACTCAGAAGAAGAGGTTTATAAATGGCTGTCTGTCCGACTTTGCTATCCTAAGACTCTTCAGTGTGTATGTGTAGGTGGTCTTTATCTGATTCCTCTATTATAAAAATTTCCAACAAATTTCCACTAATGGTTTTATAATCTATTGATATTCATTGCTCAGATCCATTATTTTAGACAAGGGTTATAAAATGTCAACTTTTCAATTATATTATTACTTTTTCCTCTTTAAGATGATAATAATAAACATTTTTTCCTCTTGCATCAGTTGATGCAATATTTTTGTTAAATATTCATTGTTAATAGTTGGTGCCATGATAACCTCCAATGATGACTAATGATACTGTTTGATTTAGATTCAATAAGAATGCATTGGTTTTTATTTATTGATAGATTTGTATAAATATATCACTTATCCATCTCTTGTGATTCTTCTCCTTGTCTAGCCTGTGGTTGCTTATTTACTTTAGTTAAATTCAATGTTTATATATTATTATTTGTTTATTCATATAAAAATATTTTACATTTAGTAAACACAAAATACATGTTCATGGCATGGAATTGAATAGACTCAACCCTGTGTATATATTTAGGTTAAGGGATGCCATGAAAAATTGTTTAAGCCCTGTCATCAGCAAGCAAACATCTAAGCTGTTTGGGGTAGATAACATAGTGGGATAGTGGGGTCTCTGTGTATCCTTTGTGTGTGAGTTGTTTTGTTTTGTTTTTGTTTTTGTTTTTGCAGAATTGGGGATTGATCCCAGAGGCATTCTACCTCTGAAATACATTCCCAGTCCCATTTTTTATACTTTATTTTGAAACAGGGTGTCCCTAACTGTGGGGGGGGGCAAATATACATTTATTAGTGCATGGTAACCATACACCATATTAAAATTTTGTATGATAAATGCCCCTACAGATCCCACTGCGTTCTCTTCCTGTCCCCATTCATAATATTGAATTTGATGTTGATAGCTTTACAAATATACAAAAGATTGTTTGAACTGTTTCCTTCAAGTCTCTTGCCACTCCTCACCTCCCCCCTTCCCCAGCCTCTTTTTATTCTTCTACAGGTATCTCTCCTCATTTATTTAAAATCTCTTTTGTTTCCCACTTTCTTTCTAGCTACCACATATGAGAGAAAACATATGACCCTTCACTTTTTGAGACTGGCTAATCACACTTGGCATAATATTTTCTAGTTCCATCTATTTCCCTTCAAATGACATAATTTTGTTCTTTTTCATGGCTGAGTAAAATTCCACTGTGTGTATATACTACAGTTTTGTAACCCATTCATCTATTGACTAGCACCAAGGCTTGTTCCATAGTTTGGTTGTTGTGAATTGGGCTTCTGTAAACATGGAGATGTATGTATCACTATAGTATTAGTATATAAATTAGTATAGTATAGTATAGTATAGTATAGTATAGTATAGTATAGTAATTACTTTGGAAAGATACCCATACTCTAGTATATCTGAGTCATATATGGGCTCTATACCAAATCTTCTAAGGACTCTTCAAACTGATCTATATAGCAGCTGTACTAATTTGCAATCCCGCCAATAGTGTATAAGAGTTCCTATTTCCCTAGATCCTCATCAGCATTTGTTATTTTTGTATTCTTGATGTATTCTTGATGATTGCCATTCTAATTGGAGCTAGATGGAATCTCAATGTCATTTTGATTTGCATTTCCCTGGTTGCTAACAGTACTGATCATTTTTATAGATTTATTGCCATTTGTATTTCTTTCTTTGAGAAGTTTTTCAGACTGTTAGTTGTTTCTTTTTCTGCACTGGAGCTCTTTGATTTAATTCCACTCCATTTATTGGTCTTTGTTTCTATTTTCTGAACTTTGAGGGTCTTTTTGGGGAAACCTCTACCAGTGCCTGTAGGTTAGAGAACTGGTCCTCTGTTCTTGTCTAGTAATTGTGAAGTCTCTTATCTGATCTCCAGGTATTTTAATTATCTTGAGTTGATGCTTGTGCAGCATGAGATATTAGGTTCTAGTTTCAATCTTCTACATATGGATAAACAGTTTTCCAAGTACCTTATTTTGAAAATGCTGTCTCTTATCCAGCTGTCTCTTCAACTGGCTATAAGAATGAGGATTTGATTCTGTGTTCCCTACTTTATTCTGTTGGTCTATGTGTTTGTCATGGTATTGTGCCAATACCATGTTGTTTTATTATATCTCTATAGTATAATTTGAAATCAGGTACTGTGATGCCTTCAGTGTTTGTTATTGTTGAGAATTGTTTTGACTATTCTGGGCCTTTTATTTTTCCATAGGAATTCTAGGACAGTTTTTTCTAGTTCTGTGAAGAATGACATTGGTATTTTAATAGAGATTGCATTGAATTTGTATATGTCTTTTGGAAGAATGGCTATTTTGATAATATGTATTCTGTCTATTCAAGAACATTAGAGGCTTTTCCATCTTCTAAAGTCTTTAGTTTAGTTCTTTAGTTTTCTATAATTTTCATTGTGGAGGTCTTTTACTTTCTTGGTTAGATTTACTCCCAAGTATTTTTTGAGGCTACTGTGAAATTGTCTTCTAGATTTTTTTCATAATAGCTATTTTCATTATTTATGTCATAATAAATACTTGTGCCACAAAATAGAATAAACTCAACTCTGTAGAATATTTAGGTTGGAGATGTCATGAGGTATTGTTTAAGCCCTATCATCAGGCAAGTAAACATCTAAGCCATTCAGAATTGATAATATAATGGGATCTCTATACATCTTAAAAAACCTTAGGGGCAGCAATTCTAGAACTCCTAGAAGGCTATTCACTGTGTCCTATTTACCAAACCCCTTTCATGCTCATATTCTAGTAGGAGTATAAAAGTATTCCTCTTATATATTTCCTTTTTTCACTTATTTTTATTCCAAAGAAGCAGCATGCTTCTACTTTATTAAAAAAATAGACATATTCTGAAGTAAATTCTATTTTGAGGTTGCCTAAATTGATTATTGCCTTCCATGATTGTATTAATTGTTCTTACTTGATTAAACAGCTATATATTAATTTTCTGTTATACCATAAACTGGGAGTGAGGGGGCTGAAAATATTATAGATTTATTATCTCACAGTTACAGCTTAGAAGTCCAACATGGGTCTCAGCTAAAATCAAGGTTTGGGCAGGGCTGCAGTCTCTTCTGGAGATTTAGAAGGGACAATCTGGTTTTTGCTTTTTTTTTTTTTTTTTAGCTTCTACAAGTCACCTGCTTTCCTCTTTCACCTCAAAGTCAACAACAGGGGGTCAAGCTCTTCCCATATCCCCTCACATCAGCCTGGCCTCTTCTTCTCTTCCTTGTCTTCTTTTAGCTACCTTTATAACTGTGTTGAGCCCACATGAATAATCTTGGATGCTCTTCCTATCATAAGACAGCTGAGTAGCAACCTTAATTCTACATGTAGACTTAATTTCTTCTTTGTCAGATGACCTCAAACATTCATGGTTCTGGGGGATTAGGATGTGGTTAGTTGTTGGGGACAGTTATCTTGCCACAAGCCCTATGATTGATATTTGTGTCAATTCTATTGCCTTTCTGGTATTGCTTACTTTAAGATCCTTCTCAATTATATTCATCTACAACAGGCCTATTTTTTACTGATATGCCCTGGGTAAGTTAATAAATTCATGATTATAAACTGAAATCCCTTGAGTGCAAAATGCCGTACAAGAGCAAATAATGTGTGTGTGTGTGTGTGTGTGTGTGTGTGTGTGTGTGTGTGTGTGTGTGTGTGTATTTGAACTCAGGTGCATTCTATCTCTGAGATTATTTTGAAACAGGGTCTTGCTAAATTGCTGAAGGCCTCACTGATTTTCTGAGGCTGGCCTTGAACCTAAAGGTCCTCCTGTTTCAGTCTCCCAAGTATTGAAATTACAGATCTGGTCTCATCCTCCCAAATGCTGGGATTACAGGCGTGTGCCACTATAGTCATACATTTTAATGGGGTACAAGATGGTAGAGGTAAACATACACACATTACTCATTTAGCCCTTCCTCAATTTCTACCCCATTCCCTTCCCACTCCCTCCTTCTTATGTTTGTTTTAGTGATTGACTTTGATATGTTTGTGAATACACATCATGTACATTATGGAATTTCCCTCTTTCCCCCTCCAATCCCCCTCAGTTAAGTTGCCTTATTTGCTCATTTATGGTTTCTCCTTCTTTATTAAAAAAAAATCAGTTACAGCACCTGCTCTTACTTCCTTTTGTAATAGGATAGTAGTGTTTTTTTTTAGCTGCACTGAACTATATCCAAATATAACAAATTACTTTCACTTTCAAAAGAAATACTAAGTGCCACATTGCCTGACACATTTCACTTGTTGAATGATGTGTTTATCATCACAACTCATGTCCCCATGGAAGCGAGAAGCTGTTGATTATTCAAAAATAGTCAGGTTAATATTTAAGTGTTAGTCTATAGACTAATACTTTAATAATAAATTATCCATTTATAAGCTTTTTTGCATTTATTTTAATATCTATCAAGTGTAAGCATATATCTTCAAGTCATTCACTGGTCTTACAAGCAAAAGAAGAAAGATTCTCTTTTGCTGTTTTAGAAATTAGTATTCATATGAAATTTCTAAAAACGTTGACTTAACATTTTAGAGGACAAATTGAAGCAGTAAAAAGAATAGCACTGCCTCAGGTTATTAGGACTAAATATTAAAGCCATGAGAGCCATGATGTGAAAAAAAACATGATTCACATTTAATAGACCCTCCAGGTTCCTATATTTTCTTTTTGGACTCACATCCTGAATGTTCTCACTTCTGGTTTACATTTTAAGTCTTTGCTTTTTACTTTTATGTTCAGCTGCCGATAATTTTGCAAATGTCCAATAAAATAAAACGAGAACTTTCTTAACACTGAACGTTAAGACATACTTTATGATGTTCTGCTAACATATAAAAATACCTTAGCGTCACCTGAGAGAGTTTTAGCCCATCAATTGTTCAGTACAAACTGAAGAGTTTCATTTTTCTATCTTTATTCTAGGCTTGGATTAAAAAGATAAAAAATTATATACATATATAATTGTATATGCATATATACATATATAATATGTATATAATTATATACATATTATACATATATATACATACATATATATATATATGTATGTATGTATATATATATATATAATCACCAGTACCACCTATTCTAAAGTTTTGTCTCCCAAACAGGTGTTAGGAATACTACAGCATTAATGGAGGCTTGTGTTTTAATTCTCATGTTCTCACAGTGGCTAGCCTTCACGCTCATTTCCTTAAGAGAGCACATTTCTCATACCCAGCTCTGATCTCTTTGCTGCGCTAGCAGTCGCCATCTTGTCTGTAACTTCTCAGAGTGATTTCAGAGCTGGTGAGGAGGACGCTGTGCTTAGTGACTTGTCGACGGACACTTTGGGAAAGGCCTGGGCCAGAATGCTGACTGAGGTGTTATAGGAAAGATCAGCCTCTACCCGAGAGGCAGCATGCTCTGGAGAAAGAGTACCTAGTACTTTTGACCAGTACCACCAGTACCACCAATTCTAAAGTTTTGTCTCCCAAACAGGTGTTAGGAATACTACAGCATTAATGGAGGCTTGTGTT
This sequence comes from Muscardinus avellanarius, assembly GCF_963383645.1. NCBI lineage: Eukaryota > Metazoa > Chordata > Mammalia > Rodentia > Gliridae > Muscardinus > Muscardinus avellanarius. The sequence goes on along the minus strand of NC_137790.1, from coordinate 50,639,229 downwards.
TTAATTCTCATGTTCTCACAGTGGCTAGCCTTCACGCTCATTTCCTTAAGAGAGCACATTTCTCATACCCAGCTCTGATCTCTTTGCTGCGCTAGCAGTCGCCATCTTGTCTGTAACTTCTCAGAGTGATTTCAGAGCTGGTGAGGAGGACGCTGTGCTTAGTGACTTGTCGACGGACACTTTGGGAAAGGCCTGGGCCAGAATGCTGACTGAGGTGTTATAGGAAAGATCAGCCTCTACCCGAGAGGCAGCATGCTCTGGAGAAAGAGTACCTAGTACTTTTGACTCTGACAGACCTGTGTTCAAGTAGAACGTCATTGCTTATTGCACAGAGGTTTGGGCTAAGAGTCTTTTCAGTTCTCTGAGCTTCACTTTTCTCATATGTAAAATAGAAAATAACCTTTCAGAGGTGTTGTAAAGATTATATATAAATAATATAAAGTGACTAAGATGGACTCTAGTACACAGTATGCATGCTTCATAAACTTTGTTGCTAGAGTGAGCTGAATGGTATTGGATAATTTATCTAATATTTCTTATCTTTGTCTGAATTCCTGATAGTGATTGTGCTAAATCTCCACTAATGTTCTGGACAATGCTAAGGTTTTAGTGTTTAGGTTGAAAACTCCTAAACAGTAGTCCTATGGTTTGGTTTGGTTTGGTTTGGTTTGGTTTGGTTTGAATTTGGATTTGGGGGTGAGGAGGTGGTACAGTAAAATCATAGACGTAGGTTATTTTAGCACATTGTTAGTTACTGAAAAGAAGTAGCCATATTCATCTTTTTGTAATACCCCAGGATATTTTCTTGACAGGATGATTCTACTCTCAAAACAAGATTAGGATTCAAAAGAAGCAGCAAAATCTAAGATTGTGACACAATACCCTGAAGGGTAAACACCTTTCCCCCAAAGTCATTATCGTTTAGTATTTAAATAGAGGTTCCTGTGTAGAGTTGCCTGTTTGCCTTTGGTGAATAGAGTTGTCAGGTGTTCTTAGAATTCTGTAACTGTCCTCTTTAGAGAAGAATATAATGACTTTCCAATATCTCTAGATTTCACTTTTCCAATCTCTCTTATTCTAAAAAGCAATTTTTTAGCAAGAAGATAGCAAGAATTTTGACCTGGTCTACAAAACACTAATCAAAATAAGAGCATAATACAGTTTAGTTTACTTATCTCAGCAAGCTCAAGTCAAAGTTTAATTTATTCTGTTTTTCACTTATTTCACAGCAGAAATTAATTTTAAAATAATTTTTTCTTATAGTTATTAATCCACATATTAGTAAATAAAAATTTTATGCTTATAAATTTTAATGCAATTTAAATTTCTATACAGTAATAAGACCCCTTACAAATTTGATCCTTAGTTTTTATACTTGTACATAAAGCAAAAGCAAATGCACATTTTTCTTCTATTATCACAACTCTTAGAATTTCAGCTGTCCTTTATTTGTCATAAAAATGCTTAAGTGCTCTCTATTCACTTATGGAAGTGGGATGACATATAAAGTGATGAGATTTCTGCTACTTACTACATTGAAGAATAAATAACACAAGGAAGGCGATAGATTCTCTGGAGAAAAATTGCTAGAAGTAGAGGTTGAAGATAAATAACTGAAGGGAATTAAATACAATGAAAAAATAACTGGTTAAAAAGGCAAAATACATTGGGAAGAAACGTAGTGCCGGCCATTGAAACCAAGTGAGGCCCCTCTTACCTTGCAGAATCCTTAGAGAATCAGCAAGAGGCTGTGAGGAAAGAGAGAAAGACTGGCAGTGAATGAGAACCAGTCCCAAAATGCAGATGAGAGATGGCTATTATGTGGTGCAGTGTTATTTCTCTCCTACGCATCAGGATACTCAAGCTCAAGTGTTTAAAGTAAACTTCCAAAGATTATCCAGTCAATCAAGAGCAGGTCCAGGATTTGAACTTAGAATGTCTAGCTCTAAAGCTTGATCTCTGAACCAGTGTTTTCTTTTTTTTTTTTATTTTATTTTATTTTATTTTATTTTATTGGTGCACTGTATTCATACATCATAGTGGGATACAAACTTTTGTAGACATACATGCACACATCGCCCAGTCATCCCCACCCAATCCCCACCCCATTCTCTCCCCATCCCTCCCTCCCATGCTTGGCTTAGTGGTTGACATCTAGTATTATAGTAATTTATCCAAAATTAAAAATGATAATCTCACATAACAGTTTCATTTGTCTGATGCCAAGCTTTTGATGATTTAAAGATAACATTTCAATATTTCTTTTTGCTTTCTTTCTTACCAGAGCATATTTTTTTCTGTTTTTTTGGTGAAACTATCATATATTTATATATTTATTTTTCAGAAAAAAATCTATCCTAATATGGAATATGAATTCTAGATACCCAAAATGATCTTGAAGAAGAACAAAGCTAGCAGATATATATTTTCTGATTTCAAACCATATAAAGCTACAATAATTGAAACAGTGTAATACTGTTCTAAAGGCAGATATATAAACCATTGGAGTTAAATACAAGTCTAGAGCTAAATTCTTCCCTATATTGTCAAGTTATTTTTGATAAGGTTTCCACGAACATTTGGTGGTGGAAATAATATTCTTTTAACTAAATATTGTTGAAACATAATAATTACATGGAAAAGAATAAAATTGGACCCTTACCTAATCCCACATACAAGTATTAACTCAAAATAGATAAAAGACCTAAATATAAATCTTAAGACTATAAACTTTTAGAAGAAAATCTGGGTCATAAAACCTCACAACATTGAAATTGGCAGTGATTTCTTGGATATGATTTCAATGGCACAGGCAACAGAAGAATATACAAACTCCCTAAAAAATAAAAAAATATTGTATATCCAAAGACAATGTAAACAGAGTTAAAAGTTACTAATAGAATTGGATAAAATATTTCCAAATGCTATATCTGAAGGTATATTAATATCCCAACTAGAAATCCTAAAAATTAACAACAATAAAGGCAAACAATACAATTTAGAGATAGGTAAAAGACTAACATAAATTATGAATCTCCACAGATAACCAATCTTAGTTGTCTGTTGGATGGAAAATCTTGTTTCTCTGGTTCTGGTGAGTGTTACCTATTTCTTCTTTGTAGTTAATCTCTTTGAGTATTTTCTCTAGCGCTGGTTTTGAAGACATAAATTCCTTCAGTTTCTGTTTGTCATGGAAGCTTCTTATTTCTCCATCTAATTTGATAGAAAGTTTTGCTGGATAGGAAATTTTTGGCTGGAAGTTGTTTTCTTTCAGAGTTTGGAATATGTTACTCCAAGCCCTTCTGGCTCTCATGACTTGGTTTGGGAAGTCTGGAGTGATTCTAATTGGTTTGCCTCTGAATGTCACTTGGCCCTTTGTTTTTGTTGCCTTTAAGATTCTCTGCTTGGCTTCCACATTGGTCATTTTGACAATTATGTGGCGTGGGGATCCTCTTCTCCGATCCTGTCTAAAGGGAGTTCTATAAGTTTCCTGGACCTGTGTATCAACCTCTTGCTCTATGTTTGGAAAATTTTCTGCTATTACTTCCTTGAAGAGATTGTTGATCCCTTTGGTTTCACTTTCTTTTCCCTCCTCTATTCCAATTATTCTTAGGTTAGCTCTCTTAAGATGGGCCCATATTTCTTCAATGTCAGATTCCTGCTGTTGGATATTTTTTTCTAGATTAGAAACTATGTGTTCATTTTTGGATTGCTCATCTTCTAAGAGCGAGATTCTGTTCTCCATGTGGTCTAATCGGTTGTTTGTGCTTTGAATTGAGGCCTTTACTTCATTAATTGCATCCTTTATCTCTTTTTGGCTCTCTCTGAGTTCTTTTCGAAGCACCTCTATTATTTCTACAGTTATTTTCCTGATTTGATCTTCTAGAAATCTCTGATTTTCTGTTTTATCAGGTTCTGATGTTGTGGGGTTGTGGGCGGCATTCATTGCTCCAGTATTATTCCTCTTTCCCATGATTTCGGATGTTTGTGCCTTCTCTGGGTTCTTCCCTTGGGTCACTATGACTTCACTTAAGGTGTTCTGGATCTCGAGTCAGTAGTATCTCAGACCCCACTACTCCTTTACTGGGTTTTATCACAGAGTCTCCGACCCAGGGAGTCAATAGAGGCTGCTTTAAACTATGGGGGGTGCCAGGTTGCACGTTCTCCTATGGTGTGATATCTCTGCCACCACCACTCCCTCACTGGGTACCTCAGTGAGGTACAGTACTGGGATTTCTCCTCTGTGGCCCGCAATTTGACTCACTGTTCTTGAGTACGCAGATGTAGCTGTACTGGATTCAGCGAATTCACTGCTGCTGCCGCCGCCGGTGGCAATATGGCGCCGCGGCCACGCCCTCGGCCATGAGGCTGGCGTATTTTTTCTTCTCTGGTTGATTTCCACTCTGAATCCCTGCAGCGTGTGCTGAGCTTAGCCACTGGGAGCTTTAAATCCTCTCTGCGCCGAAAGGTCCCGCCTGGCTGTTCCGCAGCGGCTCACCTCAGCTTGCTGTAGCCGTCCGATGAGTTCGCCGCTGCCGCCGGCAGTATGGCGCTGCTACCGCGTCCTCGGGCGCGTGTGTCTCCTCTGTGGCCCTGAGCTCTGTTCTCAGTCCGCATTCTCTCTGGAGCCTCGTGGTTTTTTTTTGTTTTTCTGGTGATGGTGTTTTCTGGCTATGAAAGGCGCTGGTTTTGTGGTAATGGAGATTGGTTGTTAGCAGGGCTCTTAAGCCCCGCTTTTCTCCTGAACCAGTGTTTTCTACCAAGTCTCAAAACTTGGGGAATTTTATCTGTTCTACTATAGAAAACTCTTGATGTTTAGCTTCTGTAATTCTTTGTAAACAGTTTTTTAAATGATATATATTATGGCTATGTAACTAATAAAGGCATAAATGAATTAAAGTATGTAAAGTGCTTACTGTGTCCCCCAAACCTGCCCTCCAACACTCCCACCATCATCTTTGTTGATTATGTACTCCCCATCTGTCAAGTACTCCCCATCCATTGTCCACAAGGTCAGCTCTCTCCATGGCAGAAAGATTTATGTTCCTCTCCATGAAAACCCTAGAGTTTGAGCATTTTATTTTAGCATCACTCTTGATATTAGTGAATTATTAATGAATTGCTCTTTGTTTTTACTTTAGTTTTTTTCAAATGGTTCTCATTATGCTGCTCAGGGTGGCCTTGAATCCTCCACAGGTTCAGGTGATCTTCCTGCATCGGCCTCCACAATGGCTAGAACTACAGGTGCAGCTTGTTTTTCCGAGGTCTAGCATCACTAATGAACTGATATCTGTTGGAATGTCTATATGGTCTTATTTCTGTATGTCTTGTCTGCCTTCACAATGAACAAATAGAAAAAAAAACTCAGAAACTAAAAACCCCGTAGGCTTTAGATGTCTTTTTACTTTCAATGTTGCCATGAATTTAGAAACACAATAAATAAATGAATGAATGAGAAAGAGGAAAGTTTGAAAATAAGTCTAAAACAGCTGTGGGCACCATTTAAGATGAAATTTTCTCTTTTGTTTGAAACTATTTTCAAAATGTCATCTAATTCTTACTTTGTTATTCCTTTGGACATGGATTTACCACTTGGGAAGTACTTGGCTTTAAATCTTTGAGATGAATCCAAATCCTCCATTTACAAAATTAGGAATCCTAGAATTATTTTATTCCTCCAAGGCACAAAAGTTAGAAGAACTTAAACTTTAAAAGTGCCTTTTAAAGGCATTAACTTAGTGGGTATTAATTTCTTAGTCCATACGTGTCATCCTTTAATTCAACAAGGGTTTTACCAGAAAGGCCTTTATTGACAATAAGTAACCATTTTGCCATGCTTTGGTTTGATAAAACATTTCCAGTTTTATTTTTTTCCACTGAATTCAACTATGATGTTTTCATGGTCTTTCTGACCTCATCAAATGATAAACTGTCTCCAAGTCTATCTTTTCTTGGAAACACAAACCAAATTCAGAATATTCTAATATAAAGTAAATTTTTTCAAATGTGTTACACAATGCACCAAGACCAAAATCTAACTTTTTAAATTTTTTATTGGTGCATTGTAGTAATACATCTTAATAGGATAAAAGACTTGTGGAGATATACATACACACAACACCCAATTAACCCTTACAAATTCTAATTTTAAAAAATTCATTCTTAATTATATCTCAAAGCATGCCCCCAAATAGCTAATGGCTTTTTTTTTTTGTCACGAGCTTCAAAGATGTACTATCCCATACTCACTGCAAGAATATGGTTATTGAAAAGGGGTTTAAACTGGAAAAACAACTGCCAATAAAAAGGTAAATTAGAGGGTTATCTAGAAAACAGGTACTGTTTAGAGTTTCTTTTAATTTTAGGGATATATCTTTCAAAACCAAAGAATATAGTCCTATCAACTTCCCTAATTGTCCATCATGGTACTTTCTTTTCAATGTTTTACTTTCCCAGAACACTCAGTGATCTCTGGCACATGTAAGCCATACCAAGTGCTATGTGGCAAAGGCCAGAATTTAGTTATGTTCTGTTTTGTGTTGTCCCCTGTTGTGTGTGTCTGTGTGTTTTTTCATCTCATCATGTCTCACCAGTCAAATGTAGGCTCCTCAGGGCCATAGCCAAGTCTCACCTTTTCCATATACTCCACAGTTAGGGTCAATATATAACTATGCTATCTCAGAGTTTGTTGAGAAAGGCTCCCTATAAAAAAATTAAAAGTTTCTAATAACCTATAGTGGAAATCTCCAGAAGAAAAATCATTCTACTAGGTTTAGGGGTTGACTATTCTGCTGGTTAAATAACCCACCTGATTTATCTGCATAATCACAGTTTATATCTGTTGCTCTGGCAAAATTATTAACTGTACATCCATTTTTCTTAATGTCAGCCAGTTGAGTTAAAAAAAAAACTATATGCTTAATCTATAGATAGAGAAAACCTTGGATTCTTAGCTTGACCTCCAGATTGTTCACAGTCTGACCCCAAGGTGATAGCCCAGCCCAGCTTTTTCTCCTGCGACCAGCGAAACTCTGCATCAAGAAAGGAGGGACAAAATCAAGAAAAGAGGTTGGCCAGAAGTTTGCCTCTGTGGTGTTTCATTCACCAGGTGGAGTGCAGAGCAGCTGGTCAACACAGGCTGGTTTGGAGGTCCTCATCAGCCTCTTAGCTGCCGGTGCTCCATATATGTTTTGGAGCAGCTACAAGGTGTAGCGCCAAGACTTTATGGAAATCCATCACTGGATCCTCACAGCCACCTTGTGAAGCAGGTACTCTTATTATCAACTTCATAGTTGCAGTGAAGATGGCAAATCCCCAGGATGTGAAGGACCAGCAGCAGGCTGGCTCCAGAGCCTCTGTGTTTGGCCATCACATCACAGTGCTTTTCCCCATGGCATATAAAAATGTGAATTCTTTTGAACTTTGTGTAAAAACTCATCTTATGAAATTATTCCTGGCCCCTTACTCAACATGGTAATTCTGGCAGGAATATTTAAAAAGAAAGAAAACAACCTTGCTGATTTGAAGGCTTTGACTTTGGATGCCATCTGAGAGCTAATGTGACCTATGTTTATTGCTTGAAAGAAAAGCATCCAAACCAAGTCCTGATTTTTCAATAGCTCTTCCTGGAGAGAGAATACTAACAAAGTGCTGAGTTCACTGGAAAATATGTGTGCACGCATGCACAGGCTCTCCTTCAAAAGCAAGCCCTTGCCAAGCCTTAAAACAGTTAGCAGACAACACCCTGTGCTAAACTGCCCTGTGGAGTGTGCACATAAACTGCAGGCGAGGAAAAGACCATGGGCAATAAAGCCAATGGTTTTAATGTCTAACAGGTCTGCTAAAATAGGAAAAGATGTGTACGTGGTTTGGGGAGACTGGGTAAGAAAAATAGCTTATTAAATATTTGAGACATCAGTGAAAGTTTGTCAATGTGGAGGTGAAGCAAGGTTAATTTGGGATAGCAACTGAACAAGATGCTCCCAATTCTGTGCCATGACGACAGGAAACGAGATCATGTGGGACAGCAGACTCATGGCCAGTGCACAGGGACTGCGGGATGAGGGGTCAGATCCGTTCAGGCTTCCTGATTACACAGAGGACCCTGTGTTCAGGGTTTAATGCATTGCTATTATTGCTTCAAATTCTTAATAACTGGATCTTCCCATTTTATTTTGTAAGCGAGGTTCTGTGGGGCAGTATGGCACTCATGCGGAAGTCTTGTAGCCTGGCCTCTTGTTCCTAGGCCTTTTAGCTCCTCCTCTAGTTTGGTTTTCAACACTTTTACCACCTGAACTCTGGTGCTCTTGCTACCTGCCTAGCTTGCTCTTCCTGCTCCTGTTTAACAACTTTGACTGGGGATTTGGAGGAAGCAAGCCCCATTCCCACCCACATTCAGGAACACCCCATGTCCCAGTGCAGAGTCGCAGTCCCTTGAGATCTAGAGGTAGAGGGTAGCAGACCTGTGGGAAAGGGAAGTTGATTTTTCTACCCTGGACTGTATGATTTAGGAACTTCAATCTTGGAGCTGATGCTGGTGAGAGATGGTCTGCTTTAGTTCTTTTTCTGTGGCATTAACAGAATATCTGAGACTGAGTAGTGAATAAAGGGATTTATTTAGGCCCATGGTCTGAAGTTGGGAAGTTCAGGACTGGGTGGCTGCATCTGGTGAGGGCCTCCTGCTGCATCACAACATGGCGGAAGGCATGATGTGGTGGTGCATACGTGAGGGTTGAGCAGGCTCCTGCAAAGAGAGAGCACATGTGTGAAAGTGAGGAAGGTGCCGGGCTCACTTTGTGCCAACCCAGTGCTTCCCAGATAACTAGTTCAGTACCATAAGAGCAAGAGCGTCCATAAGACTGCTTTAATCCATTCATGAAGGTGAAGACTATGACCTAAGCATCCCCACTAGGCATCTCTCAACACTTGCGTGTTGGAAATTAACCCTCAAAATAAATTTTTCTGGGACAAACCATATTTAAAACAACACAAACCGGGAATGGTGTTGTGTGCCATTATTCCATAATTGGGTAGCTGAGACAGAAGGATGCCAGGTTTAAGAGCAGCTTCAGTAATTTAATGAGACTTTGAGCACCTAGTGAGACACTGTTTTTAAACAAAATAAAAAAAATTAAAACAGCTCTGGGTGTAGCTCAGAAGTAGGAATTTTTGTGAGTTCCATCCTAGTCCCCAAAACACATAGCACAGTCCTATGCTATAAGACTAGGGGTAAGATGGGTGAGGGTATGTCTTACCTACAGAGCACAAGATTCAACAGTAAATAAATCCCATGACAAGCCAAGACAGAGAAGGTGGCAGAAAGGAAATGTTATATGTGTGTGTGTGTGTGTGTGTGTGTGTGTGTGTGTGTATGTGTGTATTGTTGTCATACGTCTTAATTGGTTATAAGATGGTAGAGACAGACATAGCATTTTTGTGTCTTTAATGATATTTCTCCCCCGCTTTTTAAATAGGAGTCCCACTTTTGTATTTTTTGTTTGTTTGTTTTGTTTTGTTTGTAGTACTGGGGATAGAACCCAGAGGCGTTCTATCCCCGAGCTATACCCCCAGCCCTATTTTTTATTTTTTATTTTGAGACAGGGATTCTCAAAGTTGTAGAGGGCCTCACTAAGTAGCTGAGGCTGGCCAAGGACTTACAATCCTCCTGTCTCAGCTTCCCAAGTACTGGGATTCAAGTGTGTGCCACATGCCTGGCTTGGGGTCCCACTCTTTGATTTTGCATTGGACCCACAAACTATATAGTTGGCCCTGAATTAAGTGGGTGTTTTCAATACCACTGCCTCCCCAACTTTCAATGAATGAAATAAAAAAAAAACTCCAATGATGTCTTCCTCAGTGGAATGTATCTTCGAAATGGCCATCTGTTTGGATAAAAAGGTGTATTTATTCTTTTATCTATTTTGAGTTAATACTTGTATATGGGATTAGGTAAAGGTCCAATTTTATTCTTTTCCATGTAATTATTATTTTTCAACAATATTTAGTTAAAAGATTATTATTTCCACCACCAAATGTTCGTGGAAACCTTGTCAAAAATAACTTGACAATATAGGGAAGAATTTAGCTCTAGGCTTGTATTTAACTCCAATGGTCTATATATCTGCCTTTAGAACAGTACTACACTGTTTCAATTATTGTAGTTTTATATGGTTTGAAATCAGAAAATATATATCTGCTAGCTTTGTTCTTTTTCAAGATCGTTTTGGGTATCTAGAATTCATATTCCATATTAGGATAGATTTTTTTCTGAAAAATAAATATATAAATATATGATAGTTTCACCTAAAAAAACAGAAAAAAATATGCTCTAGTAAGAAAGAAAGCAAAAAGAAATATTGAAATGCTATCTTTAAATCATCAAACGCTTGGTATCAGACAAATGAAACTGTTATGTGAGATTACCATTTTTAATTTTGGATAAATTGCTATAATACTAGATGTCAACCACTAAGCCAAGCATGGTAAGGAGGGATGGGGAGAGAATGGGGTGGGGATCGGGTGGGGGCTGACTGGGCGATGTGTGCATGTATGTCTACAAAAGTTTGTATCCCACTATGATGTATGAATACAGTGCACCAATAAAATAAAATTTTTTAAAAAAAGGTGTATTTATCTCCCCTCCCAGAAAACCTGAATAAGCTGAGAGCAAGAGGAGATGTGGCAGAGCCTGGGGGCGGGGGGGGGGGTGCACATTGCTGAAAGAAAAGCTCTTTTTCCTTCCCACTTTCCTTCCCTCTCCTCTCCCACACCTTCTCTTGCAATGGAAGCTGGGCTTCTATTTTATACTTAAAGGCTCTACTCACCCCCCCAGCATGGAGTTGGGGGCTTCTTACTGCTGTCATTGACTCAGAACAGCTGTTCTTCTAACAAACCCAACAAAAGCTGCAGGTTCTCTTCAGAACAGGCCCATGTACATTCTGGAATCCCATCAATGACCGGCGTCACTGATTGTTTTTGCATTGCTCTGTGACTGTGACATGGCTGGCTAAACTTCTGCTGTTTATTTATACTCAGTACTGTCCCAGGCCCTGGGCCTGCAGAAGGCATCTTAATGGTTGAGAAGCCAAAGTTCTCTTCCGCCATGGGGCATCATAACAGTGTGTTCTGTCAGACTGGGTGTGGGTTCATTATTCAACAGATTTTGTAACGTTCAATGGAAATAATTACCAAATAGTGTAGGATTTGTTTTAAAATTTGCTTTCCAATTAATTTTTAGGCAAAGAAAGGAAAAGTTAATTGTTCCACACTAAAACATTTTTTTATAAAAATACACTTATAACCCAGTTCTATGATGAGGCTTATCAAGGACTAAAATTATCCAGATAAAGTTTATGAACTTTTCTCAAAAAATATTTTTGCTTTCTTTTATTAATAATACTGTTTCACAATCTCTGGTTTTTATTCTTCCTGCAAAGCCTCAGGCTTCCTTATTTTTACTCTAAGCCTCAGAGAATAAAAGAATAAAAGAATAAAAGAATAGGAATAAAAGAATATTCGTTCATTCAGAGCATATTTATTGAGCAATTATTACTTTTCCAGGTTTTACAGAACATCAATGCACACAACATGGACAGAGAACACTCAGCTCACAGTATCTTTCTGCAGTGTCTTAAAACTACTCTAAAAAGTGGAGGACTTAAATGATTCTTGATGATGATAATTCTGTAGACATTCTGTACAACAAAGGACAATGTACTATCTAAATGATTTATTAAAACTGAGTAAAATTTGGCTCATAAACTTCGTAAACATAGTAAAGTTAGGGCAGCGATAATATTACTTATACGCTTCTGTATTCTATTTGGCCTTCTATCTATCATGAGACCTTGCAAAGCTACAATTTAACATATGCCCAAACATACAGTGGTATTTCCCAAACTTTAAAAAAAAATTAGATGATCAATGTTTTCCCTGAAGGGACACTTTCTTCCTTGGAAGGGCACCCATGATGTTCTTGGAGTAGTAGAGACTCTCACTTACTGCTGTTACTTTAGGTCATGTAAGCATTGCTTATATGTGTTGCAGTGGATTTGTTTTTGTTGATCTATACTGTGGAGTGAGACATCTGTCCTAGCAATAGTACTAGAGCCTCTCATGTTCTCGTAGCAGGGCTTCATGATGGATATGGGCTTCAGTACAAATAGAAATCATTTGTACCCAACTGCTGAGACCAATTTTCTGTCATGGTGTCAATTTGTTATTATTGCTTAGTTCTTTGTCACCAGAATATGAGAACGGGTGGGGTGGGTGGGGAGCAAGGTTGGTCACCCTACTGAACTTTAGAAACACTAGGTAGGTGGCCTTTCAGGAAATGAGAAGACTCCAGTAGTATTTGACTCAGTGTTCTGTTACACGGCAACTCCCCATATTACCATCAGCCTCTGACTAGACTCACTGTCTCAGTGAGGCAGCATCGTCCCCAACCCACCTCCGTTGACCAAGGCACACATCTGCAGCAAGACAGGGGCGGCTGAGACAGAGCTATAAGCCCAGGACCCTGGCTGAGCTCTGCCTGCTCACCCACTCCATGGCTATGCTTGGGTCCCTTATGCTCAGAACCAATTAGTAGGCAAGAAGAACTTTCTGCCTGATCTCAGAACACAGAAGGCTTTTCAAGTGTGTTTGGCAAGCAGACGTTACTCAGTGTTAGTATTGATGAAACAAGCAGGAGGCGTCTGCCAAGTGGGAAGAGCTAGTGATAATGCTTAAAATCGGCTTGTTCTCGCTCAGTTTGGATTAAGGTTAAATATGGCATGTGCACATCTGCATGTGCAGGCAAGAACTGATAATATATGTTACTGAAGTATTCATGAGCATAGTTTTTTTTCAGGTCTTATGATATGCCACATTAGCCTCTAGTTAAAATAGTTAACCTCATTTCATCAATTCCTAAAGCACTTTTAACTGTTAAGTTACAACTTAACTAAAAATTATTTAAGAGTTAAAGCACTTTTAACGGTAAAAAAATTTGTTGAAAATGGCTATTGTTTCTTCAGCATAAATTTTTGACCTCTTTGCCAAAAAACATTTAACTGTAAACTAAATTTTAACGGTAAACTTTTATAAATAAAACAAAGAATTAATAAAGCTACTAAATTAATGATAGTTTATATCCTGTAGGGCTTTTTACTTTGTCCTTACTGAAAAAGCTTGTTTTGACTAATTGATACCTAAATTTTATTTTAGTTATTACTCCTTTTTTGGCAAATTTCTCATTTACTAAACTATTTTAGAAGAGCTTTGGATTTGTACAAAAGTTTTAAAGATAATACAGAGAATTTCTATATATTCTCTACACACATTTTCTTCCATCATTAAGATCTTACATCAGTTTGGCACATTTATCACAACTAATGATAATGGTACATTATCAGCTAAAGTTTCTTACTTTTTGCCTAAGGTTTTTGGGATTTTTTTTCTGGCTTGGACCCCATCCTGAACACCTCGTTACATTTACTAGTCATGTCTCCTGTAGACTTGGTCAGCTCCTCAGACTCTCCTTGTATTTGATCACCTTGGAAGTTTTAAGGTGTCCTGGTTAGGTGTTTCACAGAATATTCTTCAACTTACTTTTGTCTAATGTTTTTCTCATAGTTAGACTATAGTTTAGGATTTGCAGGAGGAATATATCTACTACTAAAAAAATAAAAGTAAAATACAAGCAAAAGAAAGGTTAAATTGGCATTGAATGTTCTTTATTTTCAGAGTCCAAGTCTTCTGCTTTCTCTTTAAGTTAGAGTTGTCAATCACCTTTCTTTCCCATGCAGTATCATTTGCTGTGCTAGTCAGAACATTTCATTCTTTCAGAACAGTTTTGAGCAATCAGTACTTTCCCAAACTTTAAGGATGGTCATCTTTCTGCAGGTACAGCATTTTCAAAACAGTTCTTTCCTGTTTGTTTTTTTTTTTTCCAAATCATCAAGATTTGGAAAAAGGCTGGGTTCAGGAGATTTGGTAAGAGGCTGGGTTCTAATTTCATTCTCCTACATATGAATGACTAGTTTTCCCTGTACCTTTTGTTGAAAAGACTACCTTTTTTCAGCATATATTTTTGATCCTTCTGTCAAAGATCAGCTGGCTATAAGCAAAGACTTATTTCTCAATCTTCTGTCAATTCCATTGATCTATGTGTCTATTTTTGTGCCAGTACTATGCTGTTTTTATTATTATAGCTCTGTAGTAATATTTTTTTAATCTTGAAAACACTAGAAAAAAAACAAATACAGAAGGCAAAGATAGTGCCATGATCCATGACATGTTTATATGAGCAATTTAAAAATAATTTTTGTTATTTTCACCGTCACTCTGCATAACGCAGAGTCTGTTACCATCAACTGCGAGTTGGAACAGATGTCAGAACCTGGGTGCCTGTGTTAGCTTTCACTGCTCATTAAATTATTTCAACATATGTGTATTTCAGCAGTCTTTCTGCTCCATTGGGAACACAATCATGGAAATATAAAACAATCCAAAATAAAGACTTCCATTTCTACACAAGTTATATTTTACAGTTTCTATGTACATATATGCTGCTTTCTTGCATGAATTATTGAAATGCTGCACAAAACTAACTCAGCTTTTCATTTCACTTTTTTCTTTAATATTTTATTGGTGCATTATAGTCATACATCTTAATGGGGCACAAGACAGGAGAGGTATACACGCACACATCACTTATTCAGCCCTTCCTCAATTCCCACCCCATTCTCTCTCCCATCCCTCCTCCTATGGTTGGCTTACTGATTAACCTCATATGGTTATGAATGTATGTCATGTACATTAGGTAATTTCCTTCTTCCCCCTCCCTTCCCCCTCAGTTAGGTTGCCTTATTTGCTCATCTATAGTTTCTCTTTCTTTGTCTGCAGTTCCTCCTATGACCCAACTTCCACATATTAGAGAGAGCATCTGATTTTTTACTTTTGGTGACTGACTAATCTCACTTAGTATAATGTTCTCCAGTTCCATCATTTCCACACAAATGATGTAATTTTTTCTTTGTTATGACTGAGTAAAATTCCATTGTGTATAGACCTCATAGTTTTGTAATCCACCCATCTGTTAGTGGAAATCTCAGCAAGTTCTATAGTTTGGCAAGGGAAAACTCAGCTATGAACATAGATATGCATGCATTAGTTTGGTAGTTTGGTTTCCTTTCTTTTTGGCAGATACACAGAAGTGGTATTGTTGGATCATATGGTAGGTTCGTTCTCATTCTTCTGAGAATCCTCCATACTGTTTTCCAAAGTGGTTGTACTAATTGCAGTCTCCCCAACAATGCATTAGATTTTCAACTTCTACACATCCTTGCCAGCATTTGTAGTTGTTGTTTGTGCCTTGACTGATTGCCATTCTGGTTGGAGTTAGGTGAAATCTCAGGGTAGTTTTGATTTTCATATCTCTGATTGCTAATGTTGTTGAACAGTTTTTCATACATTTATTGGCCATTTGAATTTAGTTTGTATCCAGAAATTTTGCTGAATTTGTTGATCAGTTCTATAAACTTTTGGGTTGAGTTTGTTGGATCTTCTAAGTATAGTATCATGTCATCTGTAAATAAGGATATTTTAGTTCTTCTTTTCCTATTTGTGCTCTTTTGATTTCCTTCCCTTGTCTTATTGCTCTGGCTAGAGTCTCAAATACTATATTGAAAAGAAGTGGTAATAATGAACATCCTTTTCTTGTTCCTGTTTATAGGGGAAATTCTTAAAGTTTTTCTCCGTTTAATATGATGTTAGCTGTAGGCCTTTCACTTCACTTTTGATATATGCATATTCTACCAATGTTCTCATGTTCTTTAAAACTTAAGAAAGAGCCAGTTGTGGTGGTGCATGCTTGCAATCCTAATGCTTGGGAGGCTGAGACAGAAGAATCACAGGTTTGTGGCCAGTCTCAGCAATTTAGTGAGGTCCTCTGCAACTTAATGAGACCTTATTTCACATAATAAAAAATAAAATAGGACTGAGGGTGTAGCTCAGAGATAGAATGCTCCTGGGTTTAATCCCTGGCAATGCACACACACACACACACACACACACACACACACACACAGCCCACAGACATAAGTACATCCATACACACACTTACAAATAAGGGTGAACTGAAAAATAATTATGAGTTGCCCTATTTTTTTATTTTGAGTCATGTTAATCATTCTCTGTATAAGTGGTTGATTAATACAGAGAATTAAAAGGAATAAGAGAGATAGGATAAAATTTCATGTTCATTTGTGTCTCTTCAACCACCATCACCTTCTTTCTCACCAGGAAGCAGGTTCTGATTGTAGTGGATAAAGTGTAATGTGTCGGAGCTCCAAGTGAACTCCTCCCCGCTCCTTTCTCAGCCAGAGATATGACATTTTTGCCCCAATCTACTTTTGAGCCTTGCTGAACTCCTGCACACTCTGGGTCCTTGGGAATGCTACGTTGCTGAAGCACCTGGAATATGCTATGTTAATGGGAAAGCAAGTATGCACAGGCCTGCATGTTGTTCCCATCTCCTCTCCTTCGATGCATGCTCAGTTGTCTCTTCACTTTCCATTCAAAACACATGTTCAAAGACGAAAGAATTAAGTATTTCAAGATGGTTATAGGAGGGAAATGAGCCCATCAATGGGCCCTGCCCTGGTGAGCAGGAGTTCCTGTGTGGCTGTATATCTTGCATGCCTGTGAAGTTAACTCTGCCTCAGGGACCTCACTAATACAAACTACAGTAATACTATGTGCCATGAAGGTTTGCCATGAAGAGTAACTAAGTTATGAATATAAAGTTCTTAATACAGTATCTTCCACAGAGAAAGTACTTAGTACATAGTAGTTTCTTTTCTTCTCTCTCTTTTTTTTTTTCTTTGAACCCAGGGGCATTCTACCACTGAACTATACCCCCAAACCTATTTATTTTTTGTTGACAAACCAGGTATTACTAAGTTGCTAAAGCTGGACCTTTAATCCTCCTGTCTCAGCTTCCCAAGTACTGGGGATACAGGCATGTGCCACTGTGCCCAGTTACATGGTAATTTATTAATACTTCTGTTTCACTCTATTCCTAATAAACCCAGGCAATGACTGTTGTTTTCCTACTGAGGAACTTATTTCATTTGAGTCAAGCATTCTTATCAGTCAACAAGATAGCTTTCAAGTTATCACTCAACAAGATAACTTTCAAATACAAATAAACTCCTAAAGAAATATTGTAGATAATACTCATTAACTAGTCAATGTACATTGGGGAATTTCCCTCTTTCTCCCTCCCATCTCCTTCAGTTAAGTTTATTTTGCTCATCTATGGTTTCTCCTTCCTTGTCTAGAGTTCCTCCTATAATCCCTTTTCTCCCTAGCTTCTGCATATGAAGGAGAGCATCTGATTTCTTACTTTTTGTAATTGGCTAATCTCACTTCATATAATGATTGAAAATTAATACAACCACTTTGGAAAACAGTATGGAGGATCCTTAGAAGACTGAGAATGAACCTACCATATGATTCAGCAATACTACTTCTGGGTATCTACCCAAAAGAATGAAAATCAAATTACCAAAATAATGCATGTGTATCTATGTTCATAGCCCCACAATTTACAATCGCCAAACTATGGAACCAGTCACAATATCCATCAACAAATAAATAGATTACAAAACTGTGGGATTTGCATAGTTCTTTTATAAGGGGTTTCATGAGGGGTGGGCAGCAGGAAGTGTGTGAAGAAGACAACAATCTGGTGGTTACACAATGATTTGGGGTATTTGGTCATCTTGGGGATCCTGATGGAGCATTCACTATCTTCTCAATAGGTACCTATTCTTGTCTAAACCACTCAAGGGTAGATATCAGTGCCCAAGGAAAATTTTCTTTTGTTTAGACCATTTACAGGTAGGTTGGCTAACAGTGTCAGCAGAACTTATTCTTTTGTGTGAGCTCTGTTCTCTGATCTACAGTTCTCTCTTCTGCTTAACTATTCCTAGGTTGGATAAGTAACAATTCAAAATATTTGCGAAGTGAGCTCCTAGTCTGGTATCTGGCAACCTTTCTGGATCTTTTGTGTGATCTCTGATAGGCCTGCTTTGAGGGGTAAGGGTATTAGTAATGTTGCCATAGGATTCAATATTAAAGTTATATTTTTCTTGTTATTGCTTTATTTTTTCTACTTATTTCTTCTAGCCTACTTAATTTCCCCCAAAATTTCAATGCCTGAATTTAAAATGTTGGTAGGGGGTAAAGTCCCATCTTCTATGGATGCTTCAAGATGGAAAAGAATATTGGGCCTTCTTAGCCAGAGATTTAAAAAAATCTTGTTCCAACTAATCTATGGGAGATAGAGAAGCTGACCTCAGTTGTTGAGATAGGTTCTTTACAGTTAGGTAACCAGTATGGGAATTTATATGGAGGTTTCTCAAAAGAATAAGAATGAAACCACCATATGACCAAGCTATTACCACTCCTCAGTATCATTCCAAAACAATTAAACTTAGAATACTATAGTGATATATGCATAACCAAGTTTATAGCAGCACAATTTATAATAGCCAAATTATAGAACCAACCTAGGCATCCATCAACAGATGAATGAATAAAGAAAATGTGCTATATATATGTGTGTGTGTTTGTGTGTGTGTGTGTATAATATATATATATATATATATATATATATATATATATATAATCCTCAACCGTAAAAAAGAATGAAATCATGTCATTTGTAGGAAAATGAATAGAACTAGGTAGAAAACACTGTGCTAATTCCTGAGATCAGCCAGTCTCAGGAAGTCAAGGGTTTATGTAGAAACTAAAGAGAAAATAGAAAAGAAACTTCATAATAATGAGAGACCAGTAGAATAGTGAAAGAGGATGGGGGAGGGAGAGGAGAAGGGGAAAATGAAGATTGAGGAAGGAAACAGGCCAAATAGCATTATGTCATTTATGAAGGCATCACTAAGAACCTTACTGGTATGTCTAGGGAGGGAAGAGGTAAGTAGTGGAATTGGGTTACAAGGGAACCACAATAAGAGATGTTGCATGTGTGTATGAATGTATTGCTTTGAATCTTGCTATGATGTATAATTATATTGTACCAATAGAATTTTTCAAATTATTGATTAGATATAAAAACAGTGTGCAGAATTATATAAACAAAATTAAGTTAGTTAGGGCATTAAAATATTCATGTTCCCAAGATAGCAAAGTTTCAGACCCACATAGGGCAGTGAGACCCACATGTCCTATGCAGGGATGACTTTCCCTCTCTGATTCTGTAATGTCTGGCTGCCCCTCTGTGAGGATCAGCCTAAAGAGAATGAACATGATCTGATAAGTTATACATCAGAGAGAAGAGCTGATGAAATTTGGCATAAAATCTGTGTCTAGCATGGTTTTTTAAGACCATTCTCCTACCCCTGCCCATTTGGCTTTGAAAATCTGGATTTAATTTTTATTTAAAGAGCTTTTTGAATTCCTGAGTCCTCTCATTCAGTGGTGCTGTGGTTACAGGGATAACTAAATCCAAGGATGCTGAGTCAGGATGTGGGTGTGCTACCTCTAATGCTGGTTCTGAGAGCATGTTACTGATAAATAATGTTGTTTCCAGATGCAGAGCCGAAGTATCTGATAGTTGTCCGACCTGCTCCCCCTCCAAGTCAAAAGAAGTCATGCTCAGGTACAGACATTGTCATTGATTTTCTTTCTCTGACTTTAAGCCATGATTTTTAAATCTTTTTTTGTACATGGATTCCAAATGCTTTGGTGATGTCTTAGGAATGTTTATGGTAGGGAGATGTAAGCATCCAGTTTACAGTTGACCTGCTAGAGAGGCACTGCAAGATAGCCTCTTAGGCACATGAGCACCATTGCTTGCAAACAGCAGGTATTTAGACAAGTTATTGAACCATCTTACACTTCTATTCTACTGTGTAACAGGGTTATTGTGCAGATTAACTTAGTTAATGACAGGTTCTGGCCTGTGGTCAGTGTTCACTTGGGGCTAGCTCCTATTAGCCTGATTCTGTTTTGCTGTATGTGAATTCTTGCCCACTGTCTTACCTTTTTCAACTTTAAGGACAAAGTTTTATGTCTTCCCATTTAAGGAGACTGTTTACATTTCAAATTATATTTCAGAATACACTCTTTATATGTCATAATAGAATTCACTAGTATGTTTGTTAAATGGATTTGAATCTAGGTTTTATTTACTCCTGAAAGCTGCCTTCTAAACCTTTTCCTTCATGTTTCAATATGAAGGAAGGACTTCTTTCATAAAACAGTAACAATATTAGCACCCATATTCCCAAGCCTAGGAAGACTAGAAACAGGAAAGCAGATGACATATGAATAAATAGTAGAAACTTTCTACATGAATAAAGAGAAATTACAAGCCCATAATGCCTAATCTAGCTACTAAGACTTTGTCTCAGACCAAAAAATCAGAGAATTTCTCAAAGATAAACTGGTAGAAGATATTTATGCTTTTTCATCTAATATGCACCTTCTTATCTTTGTAGATAAGAATGATCACAGAGCTGTGACTTGTTTTTTCTAATGTGAACTGTTTCCCAAATAATTATTTTCTAACCATGTTCATCTTTTATGGAATGCTACATGCCACACAGAAAAGGGTGTTTTTTGTTTGCTTGCTGTATTTTTTAACAGAGATAAAATGGGAGAAAGAGAATTGGCTATCAAATGGTACAGAACAAAGGGACCCTGTGCAGCTCTGTATTCAGTCTCTTAGATATATCATCCCAAGGTCATTTGCCAGAAATCAGTTGCCACCATCCTCTCCCCTTCTTTTCCTTGATTTTTACTATTTTAAAAATAGCATTGAATGGCAAAACCTTTTGAAAAACACAGAGTCCTTTTTATGCTTTCTTATATTATCTAAATCTAAAGGGAAATGTCAATCATTTCTTACAACTTGTTTTACAGAGTTGTTCACGCAACTTTCCACACTTTAAAATAACTCTACTCCCAGTATTTCAAGACTGTATTTCAAAATGTTGAACAATAAAATCAGGAAGCATGAGTATGATTGCTTAGAATGTGGTTTAAAATGAATATTTACTGAACTGTTTCTTGATACGAGTTTCATAAGACAAAAAAGTATATAAGGAAAGTCAGAAAAGTGATCACACCATAGTAACACTTTCTAATTTCATTTCATATTGAGGCTTCTGTGACATTGGCCCTAGTGCTTATTTTTCACTCTGTTATGATGAGCTCAGGAAATTGTTTCATCTTGCTCAGGATATGATACCCCACCTTTCCTTTCAGGCAATGGATATAATTTTTGTTTTTGTAGTCTGCATTTGGGAACAATGCAATGACTAATGGATTAACTTACACTCATTTTATGCTTATATCTGCTATACAAGTTCTAATTATTTAATCACTTTTATATTAAGTTCTAAAACTTAGTGAAAGAACTACTTGATAGATACAAAAGCCTTAGATTTCTATACATAAAGAAAAATATATCTCTCATCTCTAAATACATAATCTTCATATATTGTGAGCTAAGCCAGTGCTATAGTAAAAAGAAAACTAGATAATGATGTAAGAAGACCTAAATTTGAGTTTTGACCTTGCTTTCTGTATGACTTTGGACTCCCTTGAACCTTCTCTGGTCCTTTTTTTCTCATCTGTAAAATAAAATAGTTGCATTACATTACTGAAAATCAACTTAGAGGTGAAAAAATATCAGAATTACCTCCAGGCCTTTTCCAACTGCCCATGCCCCCTACCCTCAATTCATATTCTCACCTGCCCTTCTTAGAGGTCAAATGTAGATGGACCATTTTAATCACAATTATATGAGGCATGATTATAGGTGGAGCTAGAAAAATTTACAAAGAAGGACAAATATGTGTTTGCAACCAATGAAGTAAATGCTAATAATCCTAAAAGTCAACTATCCTAGTTAAAAGAAAAATAGTTTTAGTGTTCTGTTGCATAGTAGGGTGATGACATGTGTTAGTCAGCTTTGTGTTATTATAACAAATACCTGAAATAATTAACTTACAATGAGAAAAGGTTTATTTTGGTTAACAGTGTTAGAGGTTTTATTTCATGATCAGTTGGTCTCATTGCTTAGGGCTATGGTGGTGCATCATGGCAGGAATTCATTGCAAAAACTGCTAACCTGTCTATGACACAGAAAGAGAAGAGGAAGGGACTGAGGCCCCACAGTCCCCTGTAGGGGCACGCCCTCAATGACCTAAAGATCTTTCACTAGGCCCTACCTCTTAAAGTTTTTACTAATTCCCAATAACACCATAGTCCTAAAGCTTCAACCTATAAGCCTTTAGGACTTGCTTATTCAAGCCATAGCACCACAGATAAAAATAATGTACTGTTTAATGAGTAAAATATCGGAGAAAAGATTTTGAATGTTTTCACCAGAAGAAAACAACAAATATTGAAGATAGTTTTACCCTGATAAGAATATTAAACACACTCTGGAAATGTGCACAGATTTTATGAATCAATTAAAAAATAAAAAGAACTGAACTATTCTATATTAAGGCATTTTGCCACCAGTGGGTTATATGTATCCTGGACTCAAAAAGGAGATACTATAGATGTGCAAATAAGGCAAATTAAGGGAATGGGAGGGGAGAGGAGGGAAATTCTCTAATATACATGATGTGCATTAACAAACATATCAAAGCCAATCAGTAATCCAAACATGAGAAGGAGGGAGGAAGAGGGAATGGGGCGGGAATTGGGTAAGGGCTAATTGGGAGATGTGTGCATGTATACCTCCATCATCGTGTTCCCCATTAAGATGTATGACTACAATGCACCAATAAAAATGAATAAAAAAGAAAGTTTTTAAGCAAAACAACAACTTATAGAACTTAAAGCCACAAATATGACACACTTTTTAAGAGCATTTGATGTAGATAACCACCAATAAGCTCATATAAAGGTTCCCTCTTCCCCACCTTAGTAAACATCACAGGCCATTTTGCTATTTGGTTCCCACTTCATTGGTTTAAGAAAATACAGGCTCATCCTATATAGCAAATATGACATGTATTAGGAGATGTATAATCTCATGAAAAAGAAGAAATTCAATTGCAATGGAATGTATGTATCTTTTATATTCTATATAGATTTACTAGGCTTCTTTTATTTTTACTTACCCTGATTGGGCCAGTATTGGTTCCATGACTGAGAATCTTTCTTCCTCTTTCTCACTGTCTTCTCATTCCTGCAGTTTCAAATAAATTTGAAAATGCAAATGCTTGCCTTAAGTATTTGAAAAGATTGGTATAACTCTTGGCATCACTCAAATCCACTTGGTTCCATCCCCATTTGGATAACTGTTCTTCCCCTATTACTCCTGCCCTTCCAGCATTATTAAAATGTGTGTTTCTCTTCCACTTAGGTACTCATTATAAAAATATGCTTGCTATGGTAGTATATCAAGGGAATTTACAGTTCTAAGTAGATTTTTAAAATTATAATTTACAACCAAGATAAAAAGTTTACTTTCCTCCTGTTAGATGATTTTTCACATAATCCCAGGAAAATAATATATGTTTTCAATTTATCTGCATAATAAATTAAGTGAGCAATGTGTATACAAGTGTGTGTGCATGTACAAACATACACAAATATGTCCACATATATAAGTATTATGTTTATTTTACCAATCACAGTCAAAATCTGTACCCTTTTCTGGCCCACAAGAATATAAAAAGTTAGTATAGTTTGATATGGTTTAGGTGTATACATAAACATATGTTGGTGTGCACACAGATATGTGCACTCATGAATCTAATAAATGATATTTCATTTTTAAATTTATGAGCAAAAATTAATAGTACTTGTGGACTCTTTGGAAAAAGAAATTTAATGTTTGTATACTTTTTTCATCTTTCCAAGTCATCTTTATGCATTTCACTCAAAACAGAACAATACACTAACCATGCCCAAAATTAATCTGTGTGCTGCCTCCATAGGCAAATCTCGCTCTCGCAAACCTCTCCAGCTGGTGGTTGGCACTCTGACACCGAGTTCTGTCTTCCTGTCCTGGGGTTTCCTCATCAATCCACAGCACGACTGGACCTTGCCAAGTCACTGTCCCAATGACAGGTAACTCGAAGTAATGGAAAAGTTTGATTTTATTAAGCTGAAAATTAGCACTTGTTTTTAATAGTACTTGTACATGCTTGAGCAGAATGTATGAATATTAAGACACTCACTTACCACCTGTTAGCTGCATAGTAATTGTGAGGGTAACATAGATATGTGAGTCAGGCTCCTTCACCTGCAGATAATTATATTTACCTGAGTATAAAACAAATAAGAAAATAAAGAAGGGGGTTAGCTGGGTGTGGCAGCACATGCTTGTAATCCCAGCACTTGGGAGGCTGAAACAGGAGGATTGTGTTTCTTGGACAGCCTCAACTACTACTTAGTGAAGCCCTTTGCAACTCAGTGAGTCTGTTTCAAAATAAAGAATAAAAAGTAGAGCTAGGGGTGTAGCTCGGAAGTAGAGTGCACCTGGGTTCCAGTACTAATACTTAAAAAAAACATTTATTGATTATTTTTATTATGCTACACTGCTGAGTTTGTCTGTGAATCTACAATTCTCTTGTCTCAGCCTCTTAAATTGTGGGATTATAGGCATGTTCCACCAGGCCCAGCTTTATTTCCTTTTTAAGTAAAATAAAATGAGCTATAATTTAAGATAGTAAAGCATAAATCTAATGTGTATGGTTTGAATTATTAAAATGTATGAAATCACATCTTTTATAAAATCAACAAATAGAACACTTTTATCATTCTCAAAGTTACCTCCTCCAAGAGCCATCACTGATTTTGTACTTATCCCTGTTGGTTGGTTTTGCCTACTCTAGAAGAAGTCCACATAAAGGAAATAATACAATGTGTGTGTGTGGGGGTTGTCTGTCTTCAGCATGTTTTTGAGATTCCTTCATGACATCACAGGTATCCATAGTTTCCCTTTCATCCCTGGGCAGTATTATGAGACTATCCTATAGTTCATCCATTCCCCCAGTGGTTAATATCTGAATTGTGTTGGTTTTTGCTTTTGATAAATATAGATTCCATAAGTATTTTTGTATAAGACTTTTGCAGATATAGTGCTTTAGTTTCTTATAGATAAATACCTGGGATAAGAGTTGCTGAGTTTTTTGTCTAGTTTTTCTGTCTGCATTTCCTCAGGCAATGTATGAAGGTTATAGTTGCTTACATCCTCATGAGCATTTTATGTTGCTAGCATTTTTTATTTTAGCTATTCTAATGTATTAAGATCTTGTTGTAGTTTTAACATGCATTACCCTTGTATTGAGAATATTGAGTATTTTTAATTTTTTTTATTTGTGTGTGTGGTATTGGGGATTGAAACCGAGGGCATTTTACCTTCAGGCTACCTCCTGCCATATTTTAAAACAGGGTCTCCCTAGGTTGACGAGAGTCCCACTCACTACTTGCTGAAGCTGTCCTCCAACCTGTGTTCCTCCTGTCTCAGTCTGCAAAGTACTGGGATTGCAGGCCTGCACCACCACACCTGGCATTTCATGTACTTTTTGACCATGTATGTGTATATTTTTTGTAGTTTTATTTATTTTTGTCTAAAATGAACTGGGAAGAAAGGCCTTCAAAATATTTCTAAGTTTGTAAAAGTAATGTTCATATGACTTTGATTAGGAAATCTAGACTTAGAGAGCAAATAAAATTTTCCTACATATGTCCATGGTTTTCAAGGGATAAATACTTGGAAAAAGGCATGTAAAAGTTATTTCCAAAACCCACTTTTTTGAAAAGTAACTTTGAGGTATTTAAAAAATCTGAAATAGTCTTTATTTCACCCACCACTAAGTCCATGACTTATTTTGCTTGGAAAAATGAACTCCTGAAAGTACATTTTTTTGTAATAATTCCAGTTGCCAGTGGATTAGTTCAGGATGCCCATGATGAGAAAATAAACATTTATGGGTTGTTTTTTTATTATTTTAATTACAAAAATTCTCATAAAAAAGGAAATACAAAAAGAGTGAGAGATAAAGAAAGAAAGAAAATTTGATAGTTCCATACAAAATGCAAGCTGATTTTAATGACTCCTGAGCTTGCTTGATGAATCTTTGAGATGATTTGTTCCAACAGGTTCAGTAACCTGGAAAATTCATATAACATTATTTGGATGTAATTTCCTCCCCGGCCCTTAAGCCTTTCCTTCAATTGCACTTGGTCCTACTGATCTCACCATAAAAGAATTTAACCAGTGACTTGTTCTGATTGATGGACATTGTCAGTTTGACAGCACAAGGATATGGTACCCACAGAAAGGTGAGGACAGGTGACTGATAACGTGAAACTTTTGTTTGTTTTTGGTGGTACTGGGGATGGAACGCTTCTACCTCCGGGCTGCACTCCCAGACCTATTTTTTATATTTTTTATTTGGAAACAGGGTCTCTTAAGCCAGTAAGGCTGGCTTTGAACCTGTGTGATCCTCCTGTCTCCACCTCCCAAGTGTGGATTACAAGCGTGAGCCACCAAGCCCGGCTAAAGTGAGGATTTTTAGCACAGGTACTCAGCTAAGTTCCAAGGTGCTTAGACCACATAGACATCTGACCTTCCCCTAACTCTGCACACATACCTTTTCCCTGTCCTTCTCACCAGATAGGTGGAGTCATGCTCATCAAATCACAGTATTCAAAATTGATAATTCCACTTCAAATAGTTTTTGAAATCCAGTCAATAATATAACAAGATGCTTGCATCTTTTCAAACCTGAGTGAGTGGGAGAATCAAAATACTTTTAACAAAAGTAGCGAACTGTTAGAATGTGATTTTTTGTTTTTATTTTAATATGCTTTTATTGGTGCAATGTAATTTTACATCATATGTAGTTCAGAGTGAGAGGGACATACATGCACACGGTACTTGGTGAACTTCTTCCCTGCTTCCTCTCCACTCCCTCCCCTTCCCTATACATGATATTGAGACTGTCGTTGAAAATTTTATATAAATCCTGACTAAAAAGAAGTATTTTAAGTACCTGTGGATTCTCTGTCTTCAGGCCTCTTGTTTTTCTATGTTGTCACAGTTAATACAGAACTGAAATTAAAGTCCTTGTTATGTATGAGAAAAATTAGTAGTCCTTCTTTGAAAGCACTGGAAATACTGTATATTTTATAAACACCCAGAAAAATCCACCAGAACTATAAATAAATGTAATTAAAAGCAGATTTGGAGATATATACTCTCAGATGTTTGTGCAGTTGTTGGTGTTTTAAAAGATTTTGGTAGAGTTTAGTCTAATCTAATAGGTTATAACAAGCACTAATAACTAAAGGAGCTGATTATCTTTTGAAAATTGCAAGATTTATACAACTGGAGTTTTCCTTTGGGAATATCATCTTAAAAAAACCATTGGAATCTTACTGATCTTGGCTTGCTTTAAAAGCTACTGAACTATAACAAGATCTGGACCCTCCTGTAAAATCTCTGATTTAGCAAAATTGTTTCACGTTGGCTCATACAGCCTCCTTTAGCCTATGCAAATAATATTGGGAAGTTTTCCCTTTATACTTTGACTTTGGACTTTCTACATCAGAGCTCTTAAGTAGTAAGTTTCCAGTGAGAAAAAAAGATCTCTGTTTAGTTTTAAGACTGGAAGTACTAGTGGATGTCACTTTATCTTTGTGACACATTTTTATTCCTATTTGCATGGAGTCTCTATGAGTCTTTTGAGGCTTTAGACCCTTTTCTGAGTTCACATTGGAGGGTAGGTATGCTTCATTTAGGTTTTTGTTCTTAATGGGCTTTGTGTGAAATAAGGTACACATTTGTCCTCCATATACCTAAGGTCAAAAAGAAACATTCCAAATTGGCCCAGATGAAGAGTGAAATATGTTTTTAACCAAAATTTATTTCACTGTTAATAACTTATTTTTTCCTTCCCATGTTTCCAACTTGTTAAACTTTTCAAGACTGCTTTAGTTCTCCCTCCTTTGCCAACTTATTAAAGCTTTATACTATTTTAGAAATTGTTTTCACATTTTCCTGACATTTTAGGTATTGTGCTTATTTACTCTTAATGTAGAATGAGGGCCCTCTTTTTAGACCAGTCTAGAGCAGACTTGACTTTTATTTAATTTTCCCTTAAGTTTTAAAGAAGTGGATATTTTCAGTGTCTGGATTCTCACCTGATTAAGTATGCCTTGTTACCCATATGTCTTGTAGTATAAATTTTAGGGTCTGAGGGGACCATGTGCATCTTGCCCACCTTGGTTGCCCTGGTTTCCATAAACGTCCCTCAATAGATATGTGCTGAACATACACAGCAAAATGTCAACATTTTCCCTTTAATATGTCACCATTACTGCAAATTCAACATGATGAAAGAAAACTCAGGAAAATGGGTCATAGGAGAAGCTCTAGATAAAGGAGAAACCGTAGATGAGCAAATAACTGAGGGGACCTAACTGAGGGGATTTCCCTCTTCCCTAATATACACGAGGTATATTCAGAAACATATCAAGGTCAATCACTAAGCCAAACATGAGAAGGAGGAAGGAGGAAGAGAATGGGGTGGAAACTGAGGAAGGGCTAAATGAGTGATGTGTATATGTATGCCTCTACCATCTTTTACCCCATTAAGATGTTTAGCTACAATGCTCAAAAAAGGGATTTTTCTCTTGAAACATTTTCTTGCTTGTCTTTTTAATACTTTGGGAAGTACCACAATTCTTTCATTCACCCTCATTTCAAAATATATTTACTTTTTAAAAAAAGTTTTCGTTTTTTTTGCTTATTTTTTCAGTACTAGAGGTTGAACCCAGGTGCATTCTACCTCTGAGCTACACCTCCAGCCCTTTTCAATTTTTCTTTTTTGAAACAAGATCTTTCTATGTTGCTGAGAGCCTCACCAAGTTGCTGAGGCTGGTCACAATTCTATGATCTTCCTGTCTCAGTCTCCTATGTAGTGGGATTATAGGTATACACCAACATGCCTGCCTTAAATTTTAAATTTTTTATTTTTTTATACTGGAGTTTGAACTTAGGGGCATTCTACCTCTGATATAAACCCCCAGCCCTCATATTTCTAATTTTGAAACAGAGTCTCAGTAAATTGCTGAGGCTGGCCTATCTTAGCCTCCTAAGTACTGAAATTACATGTGTGTACCACTGTTCCAAGCTACTTCCTTACCTTTTATGTTTCATCTTATATTGTCATGAAGGCCCCAAGTTATATTGCTTTTTCTTTTAAGAACTATCCATATCTGTGTTTTCATCTTCTCCCTCTCTCTGTTTCTACACTAATATCCTGATCCAAGTACTCCTCTCTTTACCCTGGATGCTGGCAACAGCATCATGGCCAATTCTCTGGCTTTTTCCCCCTCTCCCAGTCCATCCTGTTTTCCATGACACCGAGGAAATCTGGCTCTCTACCATTAGCTTACTCTTTCTTCATCCCAAATTTATCTTTGCCTCTGTCTCACCTCTCTTTTTTCTAAGGAACATGCTTCTGACTCATACAGTGCTCCTGATTCCATCCCTCCCCATGTGCTCTAAGCCTTTGCTTCCTTGGTGGTCTCCTCTCCTCTATGGTCTATGGCATCTACCAGTGCTCTGCCTCCTACTTTTGAGTATACTTAAGACTTGCCTAGACCACAAAATCAGCGCCTTTCATAGCCAGAAAACACCATCACCAGAGAAACAAAAAAATCACCAGGCTCCAGAGAGAAAGCGGACTGAGAACAGAGCTCAGAGCC
Source organism: Muscardinus avellanarius (assembly GCF_963383645.1). NCBI lineage: Eukaryota > Metazoa > Chordata > Mammalia > Rodentia > Gliridae > Muscardinus > Muscardinus avellanarius. The sequence goes on along the minus strand of NC_137790.1, from coordinate 50,609,472 downwards.
ACAGAGGAGATACACGGGTCTCACGCCCGAGGACTTGGCAGCAGCGCCATACTGCCGGCGGCAGCGGCGACTTCACCGGACGGCTACAGCAAGCCGAGGTGAGCCGCTGCGGAACAGCGAGGCAGGATTTCTCGCCGCAGGTAAAATCTAAAGCTCCCAGTGGCTGAGCTCAGCACACCCTGCAGGGATTCAGAGTGGAAATCAAAACCAAAAAGAAATACGCCAGCCTCATGGCCAAGGGCATGGCAGTGGCGCCATATTGCCACCGGCGGCAGCAGCAGAGAATTCACCGAACCCAGTACAGCTACATCTGCGTACTCAAGAACAGTGAGTCAAATTGCGGGCAACAGAGGAGAAATCCCAGTATTGTACTCCCTGGGACTTGACCCAGTGGGGGAGGGGCGGTGGCAGAGATATCACACCATAGGAGAACGTGCAACCTGGCACCCCCCACAGTCTAAAGCAGCCTCTATCGACTGTCTGGGTCGGAGACTCTGTGATACAACCCAGTAAAGGAGTAGTGGGGTCTGAGATACTACTGACTCGAGATCCAGAACACCTTAAGTGAAGTCATAGTGACCCAAGGGAAGAACCCAGAGAAGGCACAAACTTCCGAAAGCATGGGAAAGAGGATAAATAGTGGAGAAATGAATGCCCACAACCCCACAACATTAGAACCCGATAAAACAGAAAATCAGAGATTTCTAGAAGATCAAATCAGGAAAATAACTGTAGAAATAATAGAGGTGCTTCGAAAAGAACTCAGAGAGAGCCAAAAAGAGATAAAAGATGCAATTAATGAAGTAAAGGCCTCAATTCAAAGCACAAACAACCGATTAGACCACATGGAGAACAGAATCTCGCTCTTAGAAGATGATCATTCCAAAAATGAATGCATAGTTTCTAATCTAGAAAAAAATATCCGACAGCAGGAATCTGATATTGAAGAAATATGGGCCCATTTTAAGAGAGCTAACCTAAGAATAATTGGAATAGAGGAGGGAAAAGAAAGTGAAACCAAAGGGATCAACAATCTCTTCAAGGAAGTAATAGCAGAAAATTTTCCAAACATAGAGCAAGAGGTTGATACACAGATCCAGGAAACTTATAGAACTCCCTTTAGACAGGATCGGAGAAGAGGATCCCCATGCCACATAATTGTCAAAATGACCAATGTGGAAGCCAAGCAGAGAATCTTAAAGGCAACAAAAACAAAGGGCCAAGTGACATTCAGAGGCAAACCAATTAGAATCACTCCAGACTTCCCAAACCTAGTCATGAGAGCCAGAAGGGCTTGGAGTAACATATTCCAAACTCTGAAAGAAAACAAATTTCAGCCCCAAATTTCCTACCCAGCAAAACTTTCTATCAAATTAGATGGGGAAATAAGAAGCTTCCATGACAAACAGAAACTGAAGGAATTTATGTCTTCAAAACCAGCACTAGAGAAAATACTCAAAGAGATTAACTACAAAGAAGAAATAGGTAACACACACCAGAACCAGAGAAACAAGAGTTTCCATCCAACAGACAATTAAGATTGGTTATCTGTGGAGATTCATTATTTATGTTAGTCTTTTACCTATCTCTAAATGGTATTGTTTGCCTTTATTGTTCTTAATTTTTAGGATTTCTAGTTGGAATATTAATATACCTTCAGATATAGCATTTGGAAATATTTTATCCCATTCTATTAGTAACTATTAACTCTGTTTACATTGTCTTTGGATATACAATATCTTTTTTATTTTTTAGGGAGCTTGTATACTCTTCTGTTGCCTGTGCCATTGAAATCATATCCAAGAAATCACTGCCAATTTCAATGTTGTGAGGTTTTATGACCCAGATTTTCTCCTAAAAGTTTATAGTCTTAAGATTTATATTTAGGTCTTTTATCTATTTTGAGTTAATATTTGTATATGGGATTAGGTAAGGGTCCAACTTTATTCTTTTCCAAGTAATTATTATGTTTCAACAATATTTAGTTAAAAGATTATTATTTCCACCACCAAATGTTCGTGGAAACCTTGTCAAAAATAACTTGACAATATAGGGAAGAATTTAGCTCTAGGCTTTTATTTAACTCCAATGGTTTATATATCTGCCTTTAGAATAGTACTACACTGTTTCAATTATTGTAGCTTTATATGGTTTGAAATCAGAAAATATATATCTTCTAGCTTTGTTCTTTTTCAAGATCGTTGTGGGTATCTAGAGTCCATATTCCATATTAGGATAGATTTTTTTTTCCTGAAAAATAAATATATAAATATATGATAGTTTCACCTAAAAAAATAGAAAAAAATATTCTCTGGAAAGAAAGAAAGTAAAAAGAAATATTGAAATGTTATCTTTAAGTCATCAAAAGCTTGGTATCAGACAAATGAAACTATTATGTGAGATTATCATTTTTAATTTTGGATAAATTGCTATAATACTAGATGTCAACCACTAAGCCAAGCATGGGAGGGAGGGATGGGGAGAGAATGGGGTGGGGATCGGGTGGGGGCTGACTGGGCGATGTGTGCATGTATGTCTACAAAAGTTTGTATCCCACTATGATGTATGAATACAGTGCACCAATAAAAAATAAAATAAAATAAAATTAAATTAAAATTAAAAAAAAGAAAATATCCCCCCCCCCCAAAAAAAAAAGACTTGCCTACCTCCAACCCTTTTTCTGATGATCCTGTTATATTTTATAAGCCACTTTTCAATCTCTTTTGCTGAGTGTCAAACATCTCTGGTATCTACTCCTTAAATTCTTGATTTCTACACCACCAACCTACTCATTTTTCCTTCGTATTGGCTTTTGTCCTTTTCCTACCATTTCATTGACCACTTAGTGGTGACTGATGATAAATTAATATCCAAATCCAGTAGAATTTTCTAAGCTATTCTTCTTCTCTGTGGCATTGTTGGCCATTCCCCTCATTCTTGAATTATTTCTTTGAAATTTTTCCTCTTATTATTTTAAGCATCCTTTATCTCTTCCAAGTATTCTCTCCTCTGCTTACTTCTTTTCTTACCTACTGAATGTGGGATTGCATTCTACCCATGGATCTCTTATTGCCATGACCTTCTTATCTATGCCTTACTATCTCCTCTAACATAGATCAGGGCTTTTCAAAGTTTGGTGTGTGTGTGCATATCCTCAGTGGACCTTGTTAAAAAAAATGTAGATTCCTACTCAAAAGGCCTGAGGAAGATCTTGGGTTTCTGAAAAGTTCCCAGGCATTGCTTTTGTTGCCGTTCTACAGAGAACAGGAGGAGTGATGAGGATGTCAGTGACTTTCAAGGCTGAAAAACTATCCTGGACTCATTCCTAAAAATCTAATACTATATTTTCAGTTATATATAGAATATTTCTACTAGAAAATTAGACTACAGTGGTCATCACATCAAACTCAACATTAACACATGTTTTTACACTATTGAAGTAGTTCTTTTGCCATCATTTTACCTTATTCACACATTTGAAAATTCAGTTTAAATTTTTATTTTCCCTTTTCTTGGTACTTATATCCCGTATGGATATGTTCTCATCAATTACTTCATAGAAATATAACTTTGATTTATTTCCTTTGGTCTGTTCTGTGGTTCGTTTCCTTGTCATCTCATATCTGGTCTTCACTTTGAATAGGATTCTTCCCTCTAGTTTCTGATTCTTTTAGTGCCAATAAGTGTAGGTTTCCTCCTCACTGTGCAGCATCATTCACCTACTGAACCATCTCTCCCAGCTTTCCTCCACCTGGTGGAAGAGTTGTAAAATCTCTCAAAGAATACATCTGGCCGGAGGTAGTGGTGCATGTTGGTAATCCCAGCATTTGGGAGGCGGAGAGAGGAGGATCAAGGTTCGCAGACAGCCTCAGCTGCTTTGTGAGGCCCTTTGGAACTCAGTGAAATCCTGTTTTAAAAACTAAAGAATAAAAAATAGGACTGGGGCATATCTAAGAGATATAATGCCCCTGGGTTCCATCCTTAGTACTGCAAAAAGGAAAAAAAGAACATATCTGGATCCCTATCTGAATCACATCTGGGCTCTTGAAGGGAGGAATAACTCTGGCCTATTTTTTTTCTTTCTCTGGACCCGGATAGGACATCCTGATTTAAATCACATCACAGGTATGGGACTTAAAATGCAGCCCATCTATTTCACAAGTCCAGGTTAGAAAGTCCAGACTCAGCTGACCCTCGGTACTATTTTCCATCCTGTTTTTTTCATTCACACACATGTGCTTGTCAGCCTCCTTCACTGCACTGTGAGCTCCTTCTTGCAGTCCTGCATGTGGCCTACTTGTCATCCAGCTCACACCAAACTTAGGTCTATGTTTTATAATAGCAAGTCTCAAAAAAATGTATGAATCAATGAGCAACTGGTGTGTCAAGAAAAGCTCTTGAATATCATCTTGTATGAGGTATGGTGGCACACGCTTGTAAACCCAGGACCTAGGAAGATAAGACAGGAGGATCACAGATTTGGAGCCAACCTCAACAACTTAGCAAGATCTTCAGCAACATAGGGAGACCCTGTTTCAAAATAAAAAAGAAAAAGGGCTGGGGTTGTAGCTTGGAGGTAGAATACCCCTGGATTCAAAATATACATATGCATGTATATCTTGTATTTTGCAAAATATACATATATATTTTTTCATCTTGTTCATTCAGCTCTTGAGCCTCTTCAACTTTTCCCATCCATTGTCCACAGTGGGCATCTGTATGGAAGGCAACATAGCCTAAATGCTTAAAATGCAAATGTGGGTCAGACTGACTTTAGTTCGGAACTCTATTTATTAGCTTTGTGGCCTTGGATAGATTATTTAAATGCTTTAAGCATTGGTTGAGAAATAACTCTAATATGTATAAATACATTGATATATTGTCAATTAAATGCCATATGTAAATGGTACAGTGTTTATTGCTAAGTCTTCTTGTTGCTTTTGATATTTCCTCTGTATTATTTTATATATACTAAAATCATTACTTCTTTCTTTTGTTGAATGTAAGACCTGCCAGTAGTGCGTGATATCAGATGAAAGAAGGAAGTCTTGGAAATAGTTGATCATTTAAAAAATTTTTCACAAAAGTTTAAAGATAACAAGAACCTAAATTGGCCCTTGCTAGCTGCTTAGGAACAGAAAAAAGACAAGTACAAGATAAATCACACAAGAAATCAAGCCTGGGCCTGACAACTGATTGATATGAGGGGAGAAGGGACCCTGAAGTCCAAAGCTCACAGAAATAGGGATTATGAGAGGAACAGGCTTGGGAAAGGAAAAAGTATACTTTAAGGTAGTCATGAAATTCATGGAGGATTAAGTAATTGTATTTAATTATAAGAATGTTTTACTTTAAGTAATCTATCCAAGGCCACGAAGCTAATAAATAGAGTTCTGAACTAAAGTCAGTCTGACCCACATTTGCATTTTAAACATTTAGGCTATGTTGCCTTCCATACAGATGCCCACTGTGGACAATGGATGGGAAAAGTTGAAGAGGCTCAAGAGCTGAATTAACAAGATGAAAAAATATATATGTATATTATGCAAAATACAAGATATACATGCATATGTATATTTTGAATCCAGGGGTAGGACACCCCTAGGTTCAACCCCCAGTACTGTAAAAGAGAGAAAGAGAAAAAGAAATTTAGTGTTAAAATATAGTTGTAGAGTAAGAATAGAATCCATTTTATTTTTGTTTTAGTAGAATGAGATATCTTTAAACAACTTTTAGATTAGAGGAAGCTCCTTAAAAATCAAGAGAAAGATGAGAGAACTGATAGAATTAATGGAATAAAGTCACCAAGAAGCTTATTTTTAAAGAGGAGATGTACTTCTTCCCCTGACGTTAGAGAGGGGTGAGGAGAGATGAGGGAAGAGAAGCTCCTTGATAGGAGAGGTGAGAACAGAAACAATGTCAGTGGTTACAACCTCATGAAAGCTTGAACAGCAAAAGAGGGGTGTTGAGGTGTCCTTTGACATGAAGAGAGTAAAAATATGTGTGGAATAGATATTTTAGGAAATGCAGTAGTTAATCACATCAAAATGAAAGCATTGCTTAAAAAAATGTCTAGAAATCCCCTAAATATAACCAATGAGGCACAGTAAGCTGGGATAGTGTGTAGAAGGACTAAATTTATTTTGATATTCTTCAGTTTATCCACTTGATGTAATTCACTGCTAGTTATATTATACTTTTAGCTTATGGGAGTCCTGCCTCTGTCTCTGGTTCTTTATTAGAATATAATGCCTGATATAGTACTAAAATAAAGGTCTATAAGTAGAAAGAATCTCAAAGTTTATCTATTTCAAATCACCTGAAAAAACAGATGTATAAATGGGTTAATAGACTTACCACAAGTTATGCTACGATTTTGCAACTGAGTAGTATTCAAGTCAAGCCACTATCTACCTTATTATACTTTGAGGAGCTGTGGATTTTTTAAAGCTATAATGATGATTGTCAGCATTGAGACTATTCTGAATGCCCAAGCACACAACAGGGCCAATTGGAGCATATACTATCTTCAAAAGCTTTTTATTCCTTAGTTAGAGTATGAGATGCTCTGCCCTTAACATTTAAGTTGCTGGAGGCTAGCTTTCCAGAGGTCTGGTCTGATGACATTCACTGGATGTTCTCTATATTTTTAATAGACTTGTTGTGTCTCTGTGCAATTCTACCCAAATTTAATCATTTACATAAAAAGGTACAATTAATATTTGATCCTGAATGTCCTCTAACTGTGACTATAGGTTATGTAAATACACAGCACACAGTAAAACAAATGGACAATAAAATGAAAAATTACAAGCCTTGAATAATGTTAAATGCTGATTCCTTTTACTGTTCTTCCATTCAGGGTCATTTTATGTCTCTTTTCCTCTCCTTTTGCCAAGCACCAGAGTGAAAAGAGAGTCCATGACAGACCAAAAAGGATCAGGGATCAGAAAACAGCCTGTACTGGACTCTTGCCGATCTTGAGACCTTAGACATTTCTCAGCCTTTCTTTTTCCTCTATAATAATTTGTCTGCTCAGCATTTATTATATGGCTAATTTAAGATAAGGAAAGGTTTTAAGCCTCTGCAAATGTATGCTTCAGACATTTATTATGTTTTGTGTCATCCCTCACTGGTTCTGTAGGAATGATGTATTTTGGTGAGTAAAGTTAATGCAAAAACACATTGCAAAATATAATTGTAGGTCTAGTGGCTTAAATCAGTATTTTTGGCAATTGAAATTTTGGCCAGTTAGAGCACTTATATTCTCATTTTTAAAATGACCCATTGAGGCTGGGCATGGTGGCATACGTTTGTAATTTCTGTACTTAGGAGCTGAGACAGGAGGATTGCAGGTTCACAGCCCTCTGTAATTTAGTGAGACCCTGTTTCAAAATAAAGAATAAAATAGGGTTGAAGGATAGGTCAAAGGTAGAATACCCCTGGGCTCTATCCCCAGAATCACAATAAAATAAAATAACCCAATGAGAAACTAAATACTCATTCTATTCACTATACAAATATTTATGGAGTATATACTATATTCTCAGCAGTACAGCAAGATTCTGTTTCAAAACCATACTGTGTGCTAGGTTATAAAGCACTGTTCATTATTAGAGGGCCTATAAGTTTTAAAAATCAAGAAAAATTCACTTCACTACATTTAGTACAGCTAAAATGGTCTAATTTGCTCTCTAAAATTTAAAACTTTCCCACTTTATACAGTTATCAACTTACACAATGTTGACTGTGGTAAACCAGAATGAAGGGCTGGACACCTGTACGCCTGAAAAACTTGGTCTAAAAGAGGGTATTTTAGATGCTTTGCAAATGAAATTGAAGTTTACAGGCTGAATTTTTAAATATGTGGCTGAGTTTAGGATTTTTTTTTTCAGTACTGGAGATGGAACCCAGGGGCATTCTACCTCCAAGCTACACCCCTAGCCCTATGTTTTATTTTTTATTTTGAAACAGGGTCTCACTAAGCTTCAAAGGGCCTCACTAAGTAGCTGAGGCTGGCCATGAACCTGTGATCCTCCTGTCTCAGCTTCCTAAGTACTGGAATTACAATCATGCGCTACCATGCCCAGCTAACAGTGATCTTAAATCTGCATTATATTTTCTCATTGTACCCTAATAGCTTGACTTTTAGTCTTGATTATCTTTTAGAACAATAAGTACATTTTACTCTTAAAATACAGTCCTACGTAGATCATAAGGACTTGGGTTCATCTTTTAGAAAACTTAACAATATTACCTTTAATTTATCTTCCATGGGCTGAAGACTTAAGCTCAAAATTATGAAGATATGATATTATTCATAAAATGGCACCTATGGCTAGGCATGGTCACACATGCCTGTAATCCCAGCACTTAAGGGGTTAAGACAGGAGGATTGTAGGCTCAAAAACAGCCTCAACAATTTAGCAAGGCCCTCAGCAACTTGGAGAGACTCTAAAAAATAGACTAGGGCTATAGCTCATGAGAAGAATGCTTCTGGTTTCAATCTCCAGTTAAACACACACACACACACACACACACACACACACACACACACACACACATGTTCTGCTCTGTGTATAATTGGAAAAGAATCAATAACATTTCAACTTTTATTTTTGTAAAGTAGCAAATAATAGAACTAAGAATTCTGGAATTCTGTCAGACCATAACTGTGTTGCTGCTTCATGGAACCCAAACTTGGAATTTGAAATTAAAAAACATAAGCACATTATGGCTGGGCATGGTGGTGCACGCTTGTAATCCCTGTGCTTGGGAGGTGGAGACAGGAGGATTGCGCTGGTTCGGAGCCAGCCTCACTGGTTTAAAAGACCCTGTTTCCACATAAAAAATAAGTTAAAAAATAGGTCTGGGAGTGTAGCCCATGGGAGTGTAAAGCAGAGGTAGAAGGGCTTCCAGGAACCCCAGTACCACCACCAAAAAAACAAAACAATAAAACAAACTAACAAACAAAAAAACCATAAGCACATTAGACTATTTCTTTCATTTTCTTAATTTTAAGAAATTAGAGCAGACCAATATTAAATATAGTCTTCTAATTAAAGTCTAAGATGTGTTAAGAAACTTGAAATTACATTCTTAATTTCTTTACGACATTAAAGCATTATCTTTTGGTTATTCAACAGATTTTATACAATTCGCTATAGAGAAAAGGATAAAGAAAAGAAATGGATTTTTCAACTCTGTCCAGCCACAGAAACAATTGTAGAAAATCTAAAACCGAACACAGTTTATGAATTTGGAGTAAAAGACAACGTGGAAGGTGGAATTTGGAGTAAGATTTTTAATCACAAGACTATTGTTGGAAGTAAGTACTGAAACTATTTGTTTCCGTAAGCTTTTTATAATTTTTCCTAATTATCTAAATTTTAGTTATTAGTTATGTAATATGAAATTATTTAATTTCCATGTTCTAATATTTAAAAATATAGAAATAATAGAATTTTAAGAGTTGATATTTCAGAATATTTTCATAATATGTATGTTTTAAAAGAAATGTATTTCAATTGGCATTTCCACTGTTCTGACTATGGATAGCTGATGACCACAACTTAGAGGAAGATTTATTTGCTTACATGTCTAGAGATTTCAATTCATATGTATAGTCCCATTTATGTCTGTTGCCAAGCAAGAGCTGGGGTGATAGGTCCTCAAGGCATAATGGCAGGGAACAGAGAGAGCCAAAGCAAGGGGCGAGGGACATATGTAGCCCCCAAGCCCACACACCCAGGGACCCATCTCCAAGCATGGCTGCCTCCAGAGTGTGAGGTCCAAGGGACATTTTTACTTTCAAACCACAGCAAAGTGACAAATATTTGATGTGTCCATTAATGTAAGTGGCTACTGTGGTATTTTTAAAATAAAATCTCTGATCTATGAACATCAACTGAGCCAGAAAAACACCCAGCAATTCATACAAATATTCAGAATGTAAAGATAGTTGAGTGACTGTAAACATTAGAATACTTTAGGGAACCCTGTGCTTTCTCCCAATTATGCTTTCATTCAGATTTCAGAGAATCTGCGTATGAAACAATAGTAGTTTAAATAATATGCCCAAGTTAGAGCATGAGTTATAGTTGTCTTCAGAATGATTAGCTAGAAATGATTTTTGAGGTAAAAGAATGAAAATAATGCCAATTCCCTCCTTTTTTTGGGTCAGGTAAAAACAAAGTAAATGGGAAAATCCAAAGTACCTATGACCAAGTCCACACTGTGGTATGTACCAGTTTATTTTCAAGAATGTTTTTAAATCTAAATTTGCATTATACTTTTACATATATACTGATAAAATTGGATTAACTGATCAGCAATGGGGCATTGTGTAAATTACTTAATGTTTTAGGAATTAGTTTTCTATGGTTTTAATTGGCAGAAAAATATGTTCATTGTTAAATTATCATCAAATAGTAATTACAAGTATTTCATTGTTATGGCTTCCAGAAAACTATTTTGATGTATCTTGAATCTCACTACAAGAAAGAAGATTGCAGCTTCCTTTTCTAAAAACAGGGATGGTAGTTCTGATTTGCATCTCTTTGATTGCCAGTGATGTTGAGCATTTTTTTCATGCATTTATTGGCCATTTGAATTTCTTCTTTTGTAAAGTGTCTATTTAATTTGTGTGTTCATTTTTATTACATTATTTGTTTTTGTAATGTTGAGTTTCTTTAATTCTCTGTATATTCTAGATTTTAGTCCTCTATCGGAGGAGTAGGTGGCAAAAATCTCCCATTCTGTTGACTCTCAATTGAGGTTCCTGACAGTTTCCTTTGCTGAACAGAAGCTCTTCAATTTAATGTAATCCCACGTATTGATTCGCCTTTTGGTTTGTTATTGTGCCTTTGGGGTCTTGTTGAGAAAGTGTTTATCTGTGCCTGTGTTTTGCAGTGTTGGACCTATGCCCTCTTCAAGGAGCCTTAAGGTCTCTGGTCTAATTTCCAAGTCTTTGATCCATCTTGAATTGACTCTTTTGCAGGGTGAGAAAGTGGGATTAATTTCCAGTTTTCTGCGTATGGTTAACCAGTTTTGCCAACACCATTTGTTGAAGAGGCTATCTTTTTTCCAGTGTATGTTTTTGGCCCCTTTATCAAAAATCAATTGTCTGTAAGTGTGTGGATTTGTTTCTGGGTCTTCTATTCTGCTCCATTGGTCTATGTATCTGTTTTTGTGCCAGTACCATGCTGTTTTTATTACAATGGCTTTGTAGTATAGTTTAAAGTCAGGTATTGTGATTCCTACTGCGTGGTTTTTGTTGCTGAGAACTACCTTGGCTATTCTGGGCTTTTTGTTGTTCCAAATAAATTTAAGGACTGATTTTTCTATGTCTGTGAGGAATGATCTTCGTAATTTAATGGGCACAGCATTGAATCTGTCTGAGATTTCACCTTACTCCAATTAGAATGGTAATCATTCAAAACACAAACAACAGATGCTGGCGAGGATGTGGAGAAGTGGGAACTCTAAAACATTGTTGGTGGGACTGCAAATTAGTGCAACCACTTTGGAAAAGAGTATGGAGAATCCTCAGAAGAATGGGAACAAATATACCATTTAATCCAGCAATACCACATCTGGGTATCTACCCAAGAGAAAGGAAACCAAACTACAAAACTAATGCATGTGTATCTATGTTCATAGTTGCACAATTCACCATAGCCAAACTTTGGAACCAGTCAAGATGTCCTTCAACAGATGAATGGATTACAAAACTGTGGGATATGTACACAATGGAATTTCACTCAGCCATAAAAAAAAAACAATTACAGCATTTACAGGGAATAGATGGAAATGGAGGACATTATGCTAAGTGAGATTAGTCAATCACAAAAAATAAGAAATTGGATGCTTTCCCTAATAAGAAATTGGATGCTTTCCCTAATATTAGAAAGCTAAGGAGAAATGGGTCATAGGAGGAACTCTTAATGAAAAAGGAAACCTTATAGAGGAGCAACTAAAGCAACCTAACTGTGGCGAATGGAGGGAGGAGGGATGAGGGAGGAGGGAAGAAGAAGGAAACTCTCTAAAGCACACTAAGTCAAGCATGAGAGGGAGGGATGGGGAGGAAGTGAGTTGGGGGCTGAGTGGGGATGGCTGGGTGATGTGTGCATGTATGTCTACACACTTTTTTTTAACCCCATTATGATGTATAAATACAATGCACCAATAAAAATTAAAAAATACAAAATAAAACAGGGATGGAACTCTTGTTTCTAAATCATCTCTAATTTATTTGAAACTTTACAATTCTGAAATTCAGTATAGTTATTCTAGTACTTTTTTAGAATTTTTTTGAGGTTATGCTGATTATCTTCTGTCCTGTGTACTGTCTTTTAATATGACACTCCAAGGGCAAATTTACTGGTATATGCACTGGGTATATTGCTAAAGTTTAAATCTTTCTGTTTTCCATCAAATCCTACATTTTTTTGTGGGTTTGGGGATGGAACCCAGGGGCATTCAACCTCTGAGCTACACCCCCTGTCCTATTTTTTATTCTTTATTTTGAAACCAGGTCTCACTGAGTTGCAGAGGGCCTCACTAAGTAGCTGAGGCTGTCCACGAACCACGATCCTCCAGTCTCAGCCTCCCGAATGCTGGGATTACAAGCGTGCGCCACCATGCCCAGCTTCAAATCCTACTTTAAATAGCAACCTTTTCAACATGATGAAACAACCAGTTTGGTTTTAAAACATTCCCAACCTGTATCCAGTTCAGTATATTTGTATTTTATGAGCCAAGCATTTCCTGTCCTCAATCTAGATACCATTTTCTGTCTTACTTCAGTAAATACTTTTTAAAATTTGTTTCTGAAGCATCCTAGTGGTTATGCAGTAGTATGATGTTATAGGCCATTGTTATAGCCATCAAAGATGTTTGCATTTCAAGTCATATACCTGATTATAATGTGAAGACACTTTGGTGAGAAGAGGGGGCTTTGGTACAGGCTTTAGTCACTGTGTATTGGAAGTATTCAGCCTGGGAAATATCCTACAGTCAAGTGAATATGCAGAGACTCTCTTTGTGGGTCCAGATATTTTCTCTTCAGTGTGTGCCTAAATATGGATGATTATCTTCTTATATTTCATTAAATGGCTCACAAAATAGCCCACTGATTATGCAGCCCAGCCTGGAAAAGAAAAAGAAAATGTACATACATAAAAAGAAAAAGGAGGAGGAGGAGAATTTGTTCTGTTTTGTTTTTCTGAGGCTCATAACCTCGGATCTTGCCCATGCTAAGCACAGGCTCTACCACTGAGCTATACCCTTAGCCCAGAAGGATGATTCTTTTCAGTAACAGAAAATGGTTTGGGGATAAAATAGAACTGACTGAGCATTAATCCTGATATGGTAACTTGTTTCTATGGTCTTAATTGGCAGAAAAATATGTTCATTGTGAAATTATTATCAAATAGTAATTATAAGTATTACATTTTTATGGCTGCCAGAAAACTATTTTGATGTGTTTCAAATATTAATACAAGAAAGGAAATTTCAGTGAAATTCCAAGGACTGAAATCTTTTTTCTGTTTTATTAGTTTTGATGTTTTTTTGGTTATCCAATATTTAAAGGTTTAGATTATAAA